>NC_135858.1:37886307-37898807 GCF_031162955.1 Sander vitreus | reverse complement strand
CTCTGCTCTGTACATTATAACATTCTAATTAATAAGAAATAGTAAGTGGGGTGGACTAAAAGCAGCTGCACACCGAGCTGATAATCAGCTGTTGGACAGTCTGGGAGGTCGTGACTCGAGGCTGTTCAGTGTGTTCGTGCCGTCGTCCGTTGGAGGAGCTGTCGGCCTTCATTTGGGCCGACCTGACATGCTCAGTCGTAGACGGGGCAGTCGGGACTCACCCGGAAACGGCGAGCAGGATGAGCGTGACTAGACTCTCTCAAAATCTGACGAAGATCTTTTAAACTGACTGTTGGAGCCATTTTATTGGCAATCAGCGTGTGACACTGGGGGTGGAAAAGTTTATTTAAATGTGGCCTAATTAGTTCAGCTGTGTTGCGCACACAGTGGTTGACCGTGGTTACGTGTACGATAACGTGGTGAGATTAAAAGAAGAATTATTATTTTGTTTGATTATTTTGCTGTTTACTTAAAATAAACAGATTGCCGTATCCAACGTTAAGTTTGAACTCTTGGACAAGTTATTCATTGGCAATTGTTGTTCAAATACCTGCATCTACACCGATGCCACGCGTTAATTACCGACCAAACAAAGGAACAAATGTGCGCCAACACTGACCTTTGTTGATCTGAAATGAAGACAGATTCAGCAGCTGCACGGCCTGTTTCTCTCTTCACATGTTTCCAGAAACACGTTACGGTGAACTATTTTAGGACAATATGAGATCGTATTCTGAACGAGACGCCATGATGGTCGGGGAGCAGCCAGACCCACGAGACGCGTTCGTCCAATCAGCTGCCGGTTTTAATTTTTTGGGCGACAATCCAGATGAGCGCCGCCTGCTGTTATGGAGACGTATTACGTCTCGTCTCTTCGGTGTTCTGAGGAACTTTTCGACCAACTCCGTTAGACTGATCAGCCCAACTGGCTTTTCGTCCAACGGTCGGCCGTCGCCCGGTGTGTAGCTGCCTTTAGTTTTGACCAATCTTACGGGGTGTACCGTGTGCAGTCATTGAAAATAAGTTATTTGTTATGTTCTTCACAGAAAATGAGCCAAGGCCAATGAGTTTGAGTTAGAATAAATAATAAATAGCATTTTTTTTTACATTGAAAATGGGTCCCACAGACCCGACCACCACCCAAGGGCTAAAGGTGGGACACATGAAAGAATCAGTTGTATTTGTTAAATATAATCACATGAAGTAGAACTGCAGTAAATTCAGCTAACACTAAGAATGAGTCAATATGTGGGCCTTTGTTTTGTTGGTGGGTGCACAAGGACCTGCTCAGTTAATAAAACGCTTTAAAGGAAAAGTTTAATTCGTTCCCAGTAAAACACGTCACAAGTTTGGAGTTCAACTCAGGTCATGAAATATTTTGGGAGATGAACGGTTCTGACAACACTGACGCCCATTTGGCTTTACATCAAACTCAACGAGCTATCTTCCAATGCTTGTTTTAACCATTTGGGACAAGCATAAAATAAAAATATTTTTTAGTCACCACAGAGACTTTGTCCAGATGGCAATGTGCTTTTTACCCCATCTTAACATTCATCTTCACAGACCTAAAAAGAAGTACTGATAAATTACATTGAATTGTGTATATGACAATTTCATTCCACTATTTGGTCCAGATCATAATTTAGGAGATCAAAAAAACTTAGATTTCTGTTCATATGATATCCGGTCATGCTGGTGTTGATGTACAGCATACAAAATACATAAGTTAACAGAGAAGAAATAGACTCAATTAAAAAAAAAGGAAGGAAAGAAAGAAATAAGGAAAGTAAAATGCTAAATAAACTCCTTGCACATGTACAGCACACCATGTATACATTAATATGCTAAAGATGGGAGGGTCTCTGAGGTCTATGACCCAGCTGTTCAGCATGTTTCAACATATGGCAAGCCCTTTCAACATTTATCAGTAGTGGTAATAGCAGTTCTAGACATCAACAATTGCCTTTTGACTACGTGGGATTCCAAAAAAAACCTACCATGAAGTCTCGTAGACCACCAGCCCTCGGGGGGTCTACACACAGCACAGCAACACCTTTTCTTCCTTCTGAGTCTGACCTTCTCAGCGCCACCTTTCCCTTTTCTTTTTATGCTTTCCATCATTAGACCCACACACGGTCTGTTAACGTTACCGATAGACTTCTAAACGTGACGAAGAATAAAAGAGGTGTTTGATGGCTTTACGTCATAGGCCGACCAGGGCTATTCCATTTGGGTAGGGGCCTCTCAGTGATCCCCCTATATTTCAGAAAATCCCAGACATGGGTGTGACCGTTGTGATCAGGCCGCCGTCTCCTGGGCCTTGGCCGTGTGGAAAGCTACAAACTTAAAATGAAAATTCCCAAACCGGCAAGTGTCAGCAACATCTTTGTTATTAAACGTCGTCGAGGTAACATGAGATCTGGTGAAGTGCTGTCCCAATCGCATTTCTACCTATCTGAGCCAATGTGGCCTCACACACTCCCTCACTCAGCACCTGAGATCCATTAAGTCTGGGAGTCTTTAGTCCTCAGTCCTCAGGGCCTCCATGTCCATGAAACCCCAAACATTTGGCAAATAAGTTGAAGTTAACAGAAACAAAGACAAAGCAAACTTGCAGGGGATGAATACGTGAAAGAAAAAGCAAACAGAGAGTCGATGGCAGATACCCGTAAAATCAAACAATCAATCCGGGAGCTGAAGGATTACATCTATGGAGAAATTAAAGGTGCCCTGCCACACGTATGTCATCACTTCGTGGTAATGTCTGAAGGTCTACCACTGACTTGTTTGAAGCCATTCTAGCGTGGTTTATAAAGCCTGCAGGAAGACTCGATTTGTGCCAGATCTCATTAATATTCAACAAGCTAAGCTGCTCGACTCTGATTGGCTAACAGCTAGCCAATGAGAGCCTGGCTATGAGCATCCTTTACCCAGTGCTGGGTTAACTGGGCGAGCTCATGAATAGTAATGAGCTCTTTTGAACGCTTTTGTAATTGGCTTATTTCTGTTCAGTAGCTAGAGCTGACAGAGGAGGGAGCTGCTCATTTTCACATTCACCACATAACACAACACGCTGCTGCTAGGCTTCTTACTAGATCAAACAGGCGTTACCATATCACCCCTCTACTCCCTTCACTGGCTTCCTGTAACCCACAGCAGTCATTCCCAAACTGTGGTCCGAGGGTACTGCAGGTGGTCCGTGGAAAAGCAAAATAAAATATAAAATAATAGTTTTTTAACCTTCATTTTACCAGGAAATTCCCATAAACTTAAACTAATGTTTAACCAGGAGTACGCCTACTGTGTTTTCATTAAATGTGTATCGGGCCAGAGGCGAAGAATGTTGTCATGATCACATCACACGCAGAGCCTTTATAATCAGTTTATATGAAACAAACTGATTTAAATGATAAATGGAATGAATAAGGCCTATTATTATTTAGTTAGTTTCTTGATCTCGCGTTTCTGAACTGTTTTGCAGATGTGCTGTTAAGTGGACAAACTCACATAGCCTACTTTTTGAGGACTCTGAAGATTAATAATCCCCTAAAATCGCCAAAGGTTTTGAAATTTTGACTATAACCAAGTGTTCTTATTACTGTATAGATGTAATACTCCACTGCTATGGAAATGAGCCTGTTGTTCAAATGAACCTGATTATACCCTCGGGTGATTGAGTCAATAAATACATTAAATATGTGGCAGTAGACCTTCTTTTAACGAGCCTGTTGTACCGATGAGATGACCAGTTATAGTTGTAGTGCTAGTAGGCCTATTAAGAGGTGCAGATTAATTCAGGTAGGACTGTGTGTTGACATATTTTATTATGTGTATTATGAGGTGGTCCACACACACAAAACGTTTGAAAACCCCTGACCTACAGGATCCAGTTCAACATACTCACCTTAACCTAAAGGGCTCTACGTGGTCAGGCCCCGGATTATCTCGCCAACATAACTCACCTACACACCCCCTCCCGCTCTCAGGTCTGTCAACCAAAACCAGCTATCCACGCCACGCACTCGTCTGACATATGGGGGGGGGGGGATAGAGCCTTTGCTGCTATGGCACCCAGACTAATGCTCAGCCAACCAGCATTAGGTTGGCTGAGCATGTGGACTGTTTTAAGGGACAGGTGAAGACTTTTGGGTAGCCTGTGTCTTCTATCTATTGGTAATTGTATCTGTTGTATTTGTATTTTATTCTACTGACTATTTTTACTATGTTTTATTGTCTATGCACATTGTAAAGTACTTTGTGACGTTGTCTGTGAAAAGCACTGTATAAATAAAATGTACTTACTTACATATGGACCTAACATATTTCAAACAATGCAAAAATGGTTTTGTGTGGCAGGGCACACCAGGGTTAATGTGGCCCAGGAAAGGGAAGTTTGGGGTCCGGGAAAGGGAAGTTTGGGGTCCCCTGCTGGAGCTGCTACCCCCGCGACCCGACCCCGGATAAGCGGATGAAGATGGATGGATGGATGGATGGATGGGCACCTTTAAAGACTTCAGAGCGGAATTTAAAGATTTCCGAGCTGATACAGAGCAGGACATTAAGAAAATAACGCAACAAACAGAGAAGTTACGACCAGATGGGGAGACAATGAACACGAGAGCAGGGTGACTTGGAAGATACAAAACAGAAGGATCAGAAAACATTAAAACACCTCAACAGCCGTGTCATTGAGATGGGTGACCAGATGGACTATATTGAAAATAAGTCCAGGCAAAATAATGTGTGCCTTTACAACATTAGGAGGGCAGAGTGAAGGGAACGACATAACTGCTTTCATGCAGAAATTATTTAAAGATGTTCTGCTCATGGAAAATGAACCCCAAATCACATTGTGTGGGTATATGAAAGGAAAGGGACTGGTTCATGAGACCAATTATTGTGTATTTCGCAAACTACGATATTAACAGAGAAGTATTGAAGGCGGCCTGGACGAAGAAAGAGATCTTTTTCCATGGCACACGCATTTATCTGGATTATGAATTTACGACTAAAGTGAAGCATTTGATGCAAGTCTGGCCAATGCTGAATGAAAAAATGTGCTCTGTGTTGGAGGAACAGTGGGACAACAGATGGGCCAATGGGACGACGGATGAACCCACACCTTAGGTCACAGCAACAAAGCCATTGTCTTCGTCTTCTTCTACTACCTGTACAGCATTTCACATCAAGTGTGCAAGCAGGAAAGGTTTGGGCGAGGTTAAGTGAAGGATGGAGATCATTATTATTACATCACTCTGGATGTTTTATGATTCAGTTGGCAGAAGAGATATGGAAAGATTTAATATCATGTCAAGTAAAGTTAAAATCTGATGTTTGAAAGAGGTGGGGGTGCTAGTAGCTCAGTCAGTAGGGACTTGGGTTGGGATCGAATGAGTACAGGCAAAGTAACTCGTGACATTACAGTATAATTCAGAGAATTACCAGAGACAACAGCTCTTCCTCTCCCAGGGAGATGAAGAAACCTTGATTACCCGTTTTTGCTGCTTTATTTCAGAGACAAAGCTTGATGCGTTTTGACAAGAGTCAAAAGAGGTTTCGGGGGGGCTTGTTTATCGCTCACAAGCATGACTGTCTTTTGTGAAACACAAAACCTCTGCAACACAAAAGTTTCAAAACCTCTGCATATGACACGGAATAACCCTGGATTGTTTTAATTATTTTTTCTCAGAGTAAATGCAAGCATCCCGTCCTGAGATCGGAGGCGTATATCATTTTGACATGTGGGATCATCTGTAAACAAAAAACAACTGTACACTACTGTCTATACTGCACTATATTTCTTGTCCTGTCTATACATTTCGTTGTCTTTGTACTTTGTACTAATCTAATCTGGATGAATCACAGCTGATTCCTTTCAGATGGACACATATACTTTCTGTCCTTTAGGGCGGCTCCGCCACTAATCTCTCTGAGGAGAATGTGACACGTATACAATGCCTTGCAAAAGTGTTAACCCTGTACACAGGGGACATACTGCTACTACTACTGTACACAGGGGACATACTGCTACTACTACTGTACACAGGGGACATACTGCTACTGCTGCTATACACAGGGGACATACTGCTACTACTACTGTACACAGGGGACATACTGCTACTACTGCTGTACACAGGGGACATACTACTACTGCTGCTATACACAGGGGACATACTGCTACTGCTGCTATACACAGGGGACATACTGCTACTACTGCTGTACACAGGGGACATTCTGCTACTACTGCTGTACACAGGGAACATACTACTACTGCTGCTGCTGTACACAGGGAACATACTACTACTGCTGCTGCTGCTGTACACAGGGAACATACTACTACTGCTGCTGTACACAGGGAACATACTGCTACTACTCCTGTACACAGGGAACATACTACTACTGCTGCTGCTGCTGTACACAGGGAACATACTACTACTGCTGCTATACACAGGGGACATACTGCTACTGCTGCTATACACAGGGGACATACTGCTACTACTCCTGTACACAGGGAACATACTACTACTGCTGCTGTACACAGGGGACATACTGCTACTGCTGCTGTACACAAGGAACATACTGCTACTACTGCTGTACACAGGGAACATACTGCTACTACTGCTGTACACAGGGGACATACTACTACTACTGCTGTACACAGGGGACATACTGCTACTACTGCTGTACACAGGGGAACATACTGCTACTACTGCTGTACACAGGGGACATACTGCTACTACTGCTGTACACAGGGGACATACTGCTACTACTGCTGTACACAGGGGACATACTGCTACTACTGCTGTACACAGGGGACATACTGCTACTACTGCTGTACACAGGGAACATACTGCTACTACTGCTGTACACAGGGGACATACTGCTACTACTACTACTGTACACAGGGGACATACTGCTACTACTACTGTACACAGGGGACATACTGCTACTACTGCTGTACACAGGGGACATTCTGCTACTACTGCTGTACACAGGGGACATACTACTACTACTGCTGTACACAGGGGACATACTGCTACTACTGCTGTACACAGGGGACATACTACTACTACTGCTGTACACAGGGGACATACTGCTACTACTGCTGTACACAGGGGACATACTGCTACTACTGCTGTACACAGGGGACATACTGCTACTACTGCTGTACACAGGGGACATACTGCTACTACTGCTGTACACAGGGGACATACTGCTACTACTACTGTACACAGGGGACATACTGCTACTACTGCTGTACACAGGGGACATTCTGCTACTACTGCTGTACACAGGGAACATACTACTACTGCTGCTGCTGTACACAGGGAACATACTACTACTGCTGCTGCTGCTGTACACAGGGAACATACTACTACTGCTGCTGTACACAGGGAACATACTGCTACTGCTGCTGTACACAGGGAACATACTACTACTGCTGCTGCTGCTGTACACAGGGAACATACTACTGCTGCTGCTGTACACAGGGAACATACTGCTACTACTGCTGTACACAGGGAACATACTACTACTACTACTGCTGCTGTACACAGGGAACATACTACTACTGCTGCTGTACACAAGGAACATACTGCTACTACTGCTGTACACAGGGGACATACTACAACTACTACTGCTGTACACAGGGAAAATACTACTACTACTGCTGTACACAGGGGACATACTGCTACTACTGCTGTACATAGGGAACATACTACTACTACTACTACTACTGTACACAGGGACATACAACTACTACTGCTGTATCACAGGGATACATACTGCTACTACTACTGCTGTACACAGGGGACATACTGCTACTGCTGCTATACACAGGGGACATACTGCTACTACTCCTGTACACAGGGAACATACTACTACTGCTGCTGTACACAGGGGACATACTGCTACTACTGCTGTACACAGGGGACATACTACTACTGCTGCTATACACAGGGGACATACTACTACTGCTGCTGCTGCTGTACACAGGGAGCATACTACTACTGCTGCCGTACACAGGGAAAATACTACTACTACTACTACTACTGTACACAGGGGACATACTACTACTGCTGTTGCTGTACACAGGGAACATACTACTACTACTGCTGTACACAGGGAACATACTACTACTACTGCTGTACACAGGGGGACATACTGCTACTACTCCTGTACACAGGGAACATACTACTACTGCTGCTGTACACAGGGGACATACTGCTACTACTGCTGTACACAGGGAACATACTACTACTGCTGCTGTACACAGGGGACATACTGCTACTGCTGCTATACACAGGGGACATACTGCTACTACTCCTGTACACAGGGAACATACTACTACTGCTGCTGCTGCTGTACACAGGGAGCATACTACTACTACTACTGTACACAGGGGACATACTACTACTGCTGTTGCTGTACACAGGGAACATACTACTACTACTGCTGTACACAGGGAACATACTACTGCTGTACACAGGGAACATACTGCTACTACTGCTGTACACAGGGAACATACTACTGCTGTACACAGGGAACATACTGCTACTACTGCTGTACACAGGGAACATACTACTGCTGTACACAGGGAACATACTGCTACTACTGCTGTACACAAGAGCCTTATCCCCCACTCAGAGACCTTCAATTGTTGCGTGACATTGGCCTACTGAACCCAAGACTTCATCATATTTTGGATTGACCTTGAGTATTTGGTCAGTGAGCATCACCTGTTTTCCTTTGATGCTAGCATCACATCAATTATTATATTATTATTATTATTATTATTATTATTATTATTATTATTATACGCTTGACGACTGTGGGAAGAACCATCCATTCTCTTACCTGTCGTAGAAGTCTTCTCTGTAGTAATCGTAGTCAAACTCATAGCCGCTGGGAACGGAGCACAAAAGCACATAGTCTCAAAACAATAATGCAACACAATGGTTTTGCGGTTGATATTTTCATATAGAAATGCGAAAACAAAAAGACAACAAAAGCAAAAATTACAAAACCAACTGTGTGGGAGAGGCAAAGAAACCACTACATACTCTATTTCATCCCCAAGGGAAGGAAAGAGAGAAATAAACCTGACAGACTAAATAAAACCTGGCAACAGAAACTGAGTTCTCGAGAATGATGTATAGTACGTTTAATGTTTTCTGACACATTTTACAATAAATAATTCATTTTACGCATGAAGTTAGCCAGAGGTTTTTCAACCAAAGAATGGAAACCTTGTATTTATGTAGCTGTAAACGATCTAGAAATAAATACTGTCCTTCACTGAAAACCTATTTCTAGTCATAGTTCCATTATCTTTATTGTTACTATAATTGCCACTGGTTATCATAACAAGTGATGTAACTATTATGAATCATATTTCTCTATATCTGTATCAGTGTCTCTGTGTTTTCCTCACCACTGTCCCACTAAATGCTCTTGGGGGAATTGTTGGGTTTTTGTAAATTATAGCGTGTGGTCTAGACCTCTCTATCTGCAAAGTGTCTTCAGATAACTCCTGTTATTTCTTAAAGAGCCCATATTCTGCTCATTTCCAGGTTCATAGTTGTATTTTAAGGTTGTACCAGAATAGGTTTACATGGTTTAATTATCAAAAAACTCCATATTGTTGTTGTACTGCCCAGCTCTCTCTCACTGCTGCAGATCCTCTTTCAGCTGGTCTCTGTTTCAGCTACAGAGTGAGACCTCTTTTCTTCTTCTTCAGTACTATCTTTGATTGCACATGCTCAGTAGCTCAGATGTAGATCATGTCAGCTAGCTAGCTCCATAGACAGTAAAAGAAAGGCTGTTTCTCCACCTTCAGTCAGTTACAAGGCAGGATTAGCTGGGAGACTTCTTCTAAATGAGGGCGCACATGGAAGTAGTTCTTTTGGAGATTATGGTGAACTGGTGTGTGTTGTAGCAGTGCTTTGCTATTGAGAACGAAGTAGCATGCTAGCGTTAGCGTTAGCGTTAGCATGCTAACGCTACGAGCTAACAGTTGTGGTTAGCCACCTCGTTTCGGCTTGTGACGTCACAAGCCGTGCCGATTTTGACCTGCTGACCCAGAGACTGAAGGCAGGACGAAGTCTGTATGCGTGTGGAAGCACCAGAGACACAAAAGAACACCCCAAATCCCTGAAAATGTGTTTTTTTCATAATATGGGCTCTTTAAAACTATAAATACAAGTGAACTGAAATTGAATTCATAGTGACAAACCCTGAAGAAATGATCAACTAACTCTACATCTTTACGCTTTAAGCTACTTTTAGTTCATTGTTTTGTTCTCACTCCCAACTAGTCAAATACTGATGTAGTATGAAGAGCGGCAATGATAGCGAGTAGTATGAAAGAGCAAAAATCTGCATAAAGAGGTAGGTTGGGTGGTGGACGGGTCAAGAAATGACGCTTAGGGTCCCGACCAAGCGCGTTGAAAAATGACGCCAAAGGAGTACCCAGAATTACTCGAAAGCCCCCCGCTACTGACATTAGCAGTAGCTCAGTCTGTAGGGAGTTGGGATGGGAACTAGAGGGTCGCTGGTACAAGTCCCCACGGACCAAAGTATGGTGGTGGACTGGAGAGGTGCCAGTTCACCTGGGCACTGCCAAGGTGCTCTTGAGCAAGGCCATCGACAGCTGCAGATCCCCCCTCTCTGACATCTCTCCATAAGTGCATGTATAGGTACTGAGCATGTGCAGCCCCCCCCACTCTGACATCTCTCCATTAGTGCATGTATAGGTACTGAGCATGGGCAGCCCCCCCACTCTGACATCTCTCCATTAGTGCATGTAGAGGTACTGAGCATGGGCAGCCCCCCCACTCTGACATCTCTCCATTAGTGCATGTATAGGTACTGAGCATGGGCAGCCCCCCCACTCTGACATCTCTCCATTAGTGCATGTATAGGTACTGAGCATGGGCAGCCCCCCCACTCTGACATCTCTCCATTAGTGCATGTATAGGTACTGAGCATGTGCAGCCCCCCCACTCTGACATCTCTCCATTAGTGCATGTATAGGTACTGAGCATGTGCAGCCCCCCCACTCTGACATCTCTCCATTAGTGCATGTATAGGTACTGAGCATGGGCAGCCCCCCCCACTCTGACATCTCTCCATTAGTGCATGTATAGGTACTGAGCATGTGCAGCCCCCCCACTCTGACATCTCTCCATTAGTGCATGTAGAGGTACTGAGCGTGTGTGTAATGTGTGTGGTGAAAAAGATTATAATTTCCCTTACGGGATTAATAAAGAATAAATTGTTGTTATTTCTTGTTGAGCCTTATTCAGCACTTGGTTTTAATACTTTCCAAAGTGGAGAAAGCTGACTCACAGCCGTTAGTCAATCCAAACAAGGTCAATATGTGTCGTGGTTAGAAAAGGGAAACAGTGCCAGAAAGTAGCAGGTCAGTTGCTCTCCCTGCTGTCATCTCTCTCACATCTCTCTCACATCTCTCACATCTCTCACATCTCTCTCACATCTCTCTCACATCTCTCTCACATCTCTCTCACATCTCTCTCTCTCACATCTCTCTCACATCTCTCACATCTCTCACATCTCTCACATCTCTCTCACATCTCTCTCACATCTCTCTCACATCTCTCTCACATCTCTCTCACATCTCTCACATCTCTCTCACATCTCTCTCTCATCTCTCTCACATCTCTCTCACATCTCTCTCACATCTCTCTCTCATCTCTCACATCTCTCTCTCATCTCTCTCACATCTCTCTCATCTCTCTCTCTCATCTCTCTCTCATCTCTCTCTCATCTCTCACATCTCTCTCATCTCTCTCTCATCTCTCTCTCATCTCTCACATCTCTCTCACATCTCTCTCACATCTCTCTCACATCTCTCTCACATCTCTCTCACATCTCTCTCATCTCTCTCACATCTCTCACATCTCTCTCACATCTCTCATCTCTCTCACATCTCTCACATCTCTCACATCTCTCTCATCTCTCTCACATCTCTCTCATCTCTCTCACATCTCTCACATCTCTCTCACATCTCTCACATCTCTCTCACATCTCTCTCACATCTCTCTCACATCTCTCACATCTCTCACATCTCTCTCATCTCTCTCTCACATCTCTCACATCTCTCTCACATCTCTCTCTCATCTCTCTCACATCTCTCTCACATCTCTCACATCTCTCTCACATCTCTCACATCTCTCTCACATCTCTCTCACATCTCTCTCACATCTCTCTCATCTCTCTCACATCTCTCACATCTCTCACATCTCTCTCACATCTCTCACATCTCTCACATCTCACATCTCTCACATCTCTCTCACATCTCTCACATCTCTCTCACATCTCTCTCACATCTCTCACATCTCTCTCACATCTCTCTCTCATCTCTCTCTCATCTCTCTCACATCTCTCTCACATCTCTCTCACATCTCTCTCTCATCTCTCTCACATCTCTCTCACATCTCTCTCTTTTTGTCTCAACATTGGAAACAATCGATTTG
>NC_135858.1:37816720-37868720 GCF_031162955.1 Sander vitreus | reverse complement strand
ATGAGGTTCATGTGTTTGTCGAAGGCCTTGAAGGTGCCGATGAAGATACGGCCGTCCTGCAGGATGCACCTCATCCTGAAGTCAATATGTTGCAGCATCTTACTGCTCTTACCCACCGTCTGGAACCAATCAGAGACACGCGTTACTATGACATCAGCACCAACACAGAACCAATCAGAGACACGCGTTACTATGACATCAGCACCAACACAGAACCAGAGAGCATCAGACGGACCCTTTGACTACCAAACACACACAGAGCGACACACACACCCCGAAAGACAGAGACACACCGAGAGAGAGAGACACACTATTGTCATAAAGCCACCAGCGCCCCAGTATTAACTTCAGGCCACTAACGTAGGCAGAAAGCTCTTCGTGGAGCCTCCACCCAACCATACAGACTTAAGTCTTCCTCAAACGAGTAAAAACACTGCATGGGGGGGTATTAAACAGGTAGAGCACGTGCTAGCACACAACAGGGGGTTACGTTTGGTCTGGCTGAACTTGCTCCAGGAGTTAAAGATGGCCGACCTCTATCAGTGCTGTAAACAACTTCACACATTAATTAATGTCTGCCAGGTCAGACACACTAACATATAAACTGATAGTTAACCCTGAGTACAGTGACTCTACGGGTCAATACTATTAATGGATGCATTCACTTCGACGCATGCGCAGTATCGGTACCGGTAGCTTGCAGCTCCGTTAGCATGTAGCTAAGAGGTTATAATATTATATTCTGTTAGTGTCGCAAGACCAGAAACGTTGGCCACCGGTGTGAACAAACATTAACCCGGTAAATGTTACGTTAACGGCGCAGTTAAAACAAACATGGAGGAAGTTTTCATTCATGAAACCGAAGTTATCACAACACCGCAGCGCTAACGTTTAACGGGCTAAACGCGGTGTTTACAGGCAGAAAGTCGTTAACGGAGCGACAGACTGAAGATTAACTGATTACTGATGAGATTTCTGATGAGTTTAACAACTCTTGAGTGCAAGCGAGGAGGCTGACGATGAACCGACGTTCATCCAAATCTTCCGCCATTATTACAGTCAAACCGTATAAATCTGGTATAAATCCGGTTACCCCCGCAGCCCACAGGCAGCGGACACTCCGCCCGGTAAACACTCACCATGTTCGCGGTTCTGATGGCTCCGATTCAGACGGATTCACCGAACAAACCCAAAAATTTAACCTGCGGAGTTCCCGCCGCCAGGCTCTTCTTTATCAGAGATTCACAGGAAGTGATGTGCAGCAGCGGGAGTGTTCCGACCCAAACAAGGACACACAGTAAAGAGTTCCTACCTTCACACACATGGTTCCCTCTGTGTAATGGTTTATTCAATAAACACACATATTTTTTTTAACTTTATATTCAAACAGATCCATGTCAGAAAAGCACAGATTAAATGTTTAAATGTTTGAAACACTTAAAACTATAAATACAAATAAATAAAAACAACGGGGCGTCTTATTACAATAATACATACTTGTATTTATTTCAGGGATTTCATTTTTTAACTTAAACTTTCAGTTTTAAGTATTAAATATTTAATTTTTTTCTAGTCAATTTTTTTATTGTACAGACGTTCTGATACAACGGTACAAACATATACATCGATTGGACATTAATAAACAGGAACACAAGAAAATAAAACATAAAAATAAATAAATAAATAAAGGGCTGGAAGGGTTACATATACTGCCGGAAGTTACGCAAAATTACGCGAAATCTAGACAAATAAATATACATTTAAACCCTTTCTTTCAGGGGGCGCTTTCTAATCTTGATCCTGAACGAACGAGTCGTGTTGGTGTTCGCTGGATGCCTTCTAGCTCAACCCCCCCGTTGCCATGGTAACCCCGTCTCCCGCTGCCGGCTTCGCGCTGCAGTGAGTCAGTGAGCAGCAGAGACACAGAGGACACACGGGGAGTCACCGACGGAGACCGACGGACCGGAGACACTACGGACACAGTAACTACGGTAACCGTTAGTCTGTTAGCCTGCTAGCCTGTTAGCTTTCCCGCTGCTGCTGAGGCGCGACACCCTCACCGTTACTGAGACTGATGACGAGCAACGGCCGCAGTGTTGCTTCAGCCTGAGACTCCAACTTATACAGGTATATATGTATGTATGTATGTATGATGCTGTGTATAATACATTATATATATATATATATATATATATATATATATATATATATATATATATATATATTATACACAGCATCATGCGTATATATATATATATTATGTATTATACACAGCATCATATATATATATATATATATATATATATATATATATATATATTATACACAGCATCATGCAGGTATATATATATATTATGTATTATACACAGCATCATACAGGTATATATATATATATATATATATATATATATATATATATATATATATATATATACACTTTTTAAGAAAGTTAAAAAAAGAAGGGTACTAAACAGTTGGCGACTGTGCTAAGGCCATATCGTCAAAATTTAACAATTAAGTTAACAATTAACAGTTAAGATTTAACAATAATGTAATCACTATAACAATAACTTATTTCACTAGTAAATTGCTGTTGAACGACAAAAACAACCACCAGATGGGAAAAGGACATTTACAATAACTTCAAATGCACCACGAGGCTGTAGTTTACCAGTTTCATTGAACGCACCGTCTGTGTTGTTTCTCCGACGGCAGCTGCAGATTGTTACATCCCGGTGTTGAATCCTCTACAGTAAAACACAGTCACACTTTACACCGTTTAGTGTTAGCTGTCAGCATTTAACCCTGTTTAATCCAGCTACTAGCTAGTGGTAGGCTAACGTTAGCTGCTGTCGAGTATAGTGTTAACTAGCTAGCGGTAGGCTAACGTTAGCTGCTGTTGAGTATAGTGTTAACTAGCTAGCGGTAGGCTAACGTTAGCTGCTGTCGAGTATAGTGTTAACTAGCTAGCGGTAGGCTAACGTTAACTGCTGTTGAGTATAGTGTTAACTAGCTAGCGGTAGGCTAACGTTAGCTGCTGTTGAGTATAGTGTTAACTAGCTAGCGGTAGGCTAACGTTAGCTGCTGTTGAGTATAGTGTTAACTAGCTAGCAGTAGGCTAACGTTAGCTGCTGTCGAGTATAGTGTTAACTAGCTAGCAGTAGGCTAACGTTAGCTGCTGTTGAGTATAGTGTTAACTAGCTAGCAGTAGGCTAACGTTAGCTGCTGTTGAGTATAGTGTTAACTAGCGTCATGTGCAGCGGTGTTTGTGTTTCAGAGCATCAGAGAGAAGAGCAGACATATCAGTGGCACCAGATTTCGGTAGCCAGGGTTGGCAGGAAGAAGATTTTTACAAGTAAATGTTCCAATCAATAATCCAGGCAGCACATTCTCGTCTCCCTCCTTCATTTTACAGTCCAATGGTGGCTGTCAAAATAACGCGTTCATTTCGATTAATTAATCTGAGAAAAAATAACGCGTTAAAAAAATAACGCAGATTAATCCATTCCATATTGAGGTTTGACCCGGAGCCGTTCTAGCACCATTGGACTCTAAAATGAAGGAGGGAGACGAGAATGTGCTGCTTGGATTATTAATTGGAACATTTACTTTATTTGATTTAAAAATCTTCTTCCTGCCAGCCTGGCTACCGAAAATCTGGTGCCACTGATATGTCTGCTCTTCTCTCTGATGCTCTGAAACAGACGTTACAGGAAACACAAACCCAGCTGCATGTGACGCTAGTTAACACTATACTCAACAGCAGCTAACGTTAGCTCTACCGTAGCTAGTTAACACTATACTCGACAGCAGCTAACGTTAGCCTACATGCTAGTTAACACTATACTCGACGCGCAGCTAACGTTAGCCTACCGCTAGCTAGTTAGCACTACACTCAACAGCAGCTAACGTTGGCCTACACGCTAGCTAGCAACTTGTACTAGCAGCTAACGTAGCTACACAGCTAGCTAACCTGCTCAACAGCAGCTAACGTTAGCCTACGCTAGCTAGTTAACACTATACTCAACAGCAGCTAACGTTAGCCTACCGCTAGCTAGTTAACACTATACTTGACAGCAGCTAACGTTAGCCTACCACTAGCTAGTAGCTGGATTAAACAGGGTTAAATACTGACAGCTAACACTAAACGGTGTAAAGTGTGACTGTGTTTTACTGTAGAGGATTCAACACCGGGATGTAACAATCTGCAGCTGCCGTCGGAGAAACAACACAGACGGTGCGTTCAATGAAACTGGTAAACTACAGCCTCGTGGTGCATTTGAAGTTATTGTAAATGTCCTTTTCCCATCTGGTGGTTGTTTTTGTCGTTCAACAGCAATTTACTAGTGAAATAAGTTATTGTTATACATTATTATTAAACATTTAATTTTGACCATATGGCCTTAGCAATAAACAAGCCCTTCTTTAATGTCACCAACTGTTTAGTTGTTGTTGTTTTTTTTACTTTCTTAAAAAGTATCGGTTCAGGCACCGTTAATTATGTATGCGATTAATTTCGTTTAATCACAGAATATGTAATTAATTAGATTCAAATTTTTAATCGATTGACAGCCCTTATATATATATATATATATATATATATATCTGTCCAGTCCACCCAGCATTCCTGGATGGGAGAAAAACGTGCTCTGGTTTATTGGCATTTCTTTAAACCAATCACAATCATCTTGGGCGGGGCTAAGCTCCAGACGGAGCCACGGTGCCTCTGCTAAATAGTCTCAGGAAGGAACTTGTTTTGGTGGAACATGTGGACGTTCAAAAGTAGTTTTAGTCGAGCAACAGAAAACTCCGATTGGACAGATAGTCTAGCTAGCTGTCTGGATTTACCCTGCAGAGATCTGAGGAGCAGTTAACCATAGTCCTCACAAATCCACCAGAGGTTAGAACGCCAACACAAAGGAAGAGGAAGGGGAGGGAAAATACATGTATCCGGCCAAATTTCCTGCAGCACCAGAGCAATCCCTGAAGTGGAATGTCAAGGATATGGACTAGCTAAATACTGACATTTGGATCTCTGACTTGGTAACAAAATGCTTTAGCTAACGAAGACGTAACAGACATAACGTTATCTTAGTGTCTCTCCATGTTCTCCCTGCTGATTCCTCATGTCTGTTTCCACTTTGGTCTTCATTAAACCTCAGTTCTGGGTTTCTTACACACTATACTACTCAGACTGTAAATATTAGTACATGAAATAAATACAAGTAAGATCATATTATGTAAACATGAGAATAGATGTTTAAATCTTGATAAAGTTAAATGGAGTCTGGTCTGCCGGGAACTAGCTGATCTGGTCTCATTGGAGGTTCAGCCGCAGGTAGAGCTGTTGCTATAGCAACATCAGCATCCCCAGAGTCCCCTCCCCCGGTTACATCACAGCTGCAGTGTGTGTGTCTGTGTGCGTGCGTGTGTGTTTCTGAGGAGAAAAAATAAAAATATACCTTTGTACTCTGCTTCTGTACATGGTTAGTACAAGATGATACTCTGTCTGTCTGTCTCTCTAACCTGTCTGTCTCTCTGTCTCTAACCTGTCTGTCTCCCTGTCTCTCTCTCTAACCTGTCTGTCTCTCTGACCTGTCTGTCTCTCTCTGTCTCTGTAGATGGGCGTCCTCTCTGACTGTCAGACTGCTCAGCTGATCTGGAGTCAGGTAGGTACCTGCTGCTCCGACTAATCAGATGACACTTCATTGAAGAATACGGCGTTTAGCTTGTGATGATGAGCCAGTCTGTGGAGTCAGCTAGCCTTCTATATAGCTATATATACATCTATATATCTTTTATCTAAATATAAGCACAATGAAAACGGAGGATAAACCACAAAAGATTGGTTTGAAACAACATTATATTTAATATTTTTGGCCAGTAAAAAGATTCTTGGCTGCTGAGTGAGAAAGTTAGTTTCACCCCACGGTGCTTTCTGATTGGCTGTCTTCCAGTCAGCTGACGGTTGAACTCACCTTCCTGGTTCAGGTGTAGACGGCAGCCAATAGGATGAGTCTGCTAAAGGGGGCGGAGCCTGGACCAGAGATGGATGCCAAGGTGAGATTCCTTCTTTCTTTCAATGCTGGGTCATTAACTGTAGTTATGGTGCGTTCAGGTGCCGACCTGATTAACTGTAGTTATGGGGCGTTCAGTTGCAGACCTGATTAACTGTAGTTATGGTGTATTCAGGTGCAGACCTGATTAACTGTAGTTACGGGGCGTTCAGTTGCAGACCTGATTAACTGTAGTTATGGTGTATTCAGGTGCAGACCTGATTAACTGTACTTATGGTGCGTTCAAGTGCAGACCTGATTAACTGTAGTTATGGTGTATTCAGGTGCAGACCTGATTAACTGTAGTTATGGTGCGTTCAGGTGCAGAACTGATTAACTGTAGTTATGGTGCGTTCAGGTGCAGAACTGATTAACTGTAGTTATGGTGCATTCAGGTGCAAACATTAACTGTAATTATGATGCATTCAGGTGCAGACATGATTAACTGTACTTATGGGGTGTTCAGGTGCAGACCTGATTAACTGTAGTTATGGTGCATTCAGGTGCAGATCTGGGTCACCATAAACACACCATAACTGTAGTTATGGTGTGTTCAGGTGCAGAACTGATTAATTGTAGTTATGGTGCGTTCAGGTGCAGAACTGATTAACTGTAGTTATGGTGCGTTCAGGTGCAAACATTAACTGTAATTATGATGCATTCAGGTGCAGACATGATTAACTGTACTTATGGAACGTTCAGGTGCAGTCCTGATTAACCGATATAAAGGTCAGCGACCATTAACTGTAGTTATGGTGTGTTCAGGTGCAGAACTGATTAACTGTACTTATGGAACGTTCAGGTGCAGTCCTGATTAACTGTAGTTATGGTGCGTTCAGGTGCAGAACTGATTAACTGTAGTTATGGTGCGTTCAGGTGCAGAACTGATTGACTGTAGTTATGGTGCGTTCAGGTGCAGTCCTGATTAACTGTAGTTATGGTGCGTTCAGGTGCAGACCTGATTAACTGTAGTTATGGTGCGCTCAGGTGCAGAACTGATTAACTGTAGTTATGGTGCGTTCAGGTGCAAACGATTAACTGTAGTTATGGTGCATTCAGGTGCAGACCTGATTAACTGTAGTTATGGTGCATTCAGGTGCAGATCTGGGTCATTAACTGTAGTTATGGTGCGTTCAGGTGCAGACCTGATTAACTGTAGTTATGGTGCATTCAGGTGCAGACCTGATTAACTGTAGTTTTGGTGAGTTCAGGTGCAGATCTGGGTCATTAACTGTAGTTATGGGGTGTACAGGTGCAGACCTGATTAACTGTAGTTATGGTGCATTCAGGTGCAGACCTGGGCTCCGTCTCTGGAGGAACTGGAGTGTAAGATCTGCTTCAGCCGCTACGACGCTCGCAGCCGTAAACCCAAACTGCTGCGCTGCCGACACCTCGTCTGCGCCCGCTGCCTGAAAAAGATGGTCAACATGGGTGAGTTCCCCTAAATACATCTGGCAGGGAAAACAGACTTTCTACCAGACTCCATGTAAATAATCAGTACTTTTATCATGGTAAAACACACTTCATTCAAAGTGGACAGAAACTAAATCAAACTATCAAAAGCCGTCTTGGTTCATCTTTCCACTGTTCCAACAATCACCACTCTGGTTTGGTTGAAATAAACCCTTAATTCACCCATTTACATGTGGAGATATGCTGGCTCTATACACGCTAAAAGTCCTGATTATTTACATGGAGTCTGGTGGAAATATGTTGGCTCTATACACGCTAGAAGTAGTGATTATTTAGATGGAGTCTGGTGGGTTTGAGAGAAAACTCCAGAGACGTGACTTGAACTTGTACTTAAGGACTCCAACACAATTCAGCTAATGAGATCGCTGATCACATGATTCTGAAATCATCCAGAGTGCCATGTGACGCCTGCGATCTGATTGGTTTTCAGGAGAGTCCTCGCCATGCATCATCAGCTGTCCATTCTGTCGCCATGAGACCCGCGTCCCAGACGACGAGGTGAGAAGTAAATGTTTTTGCTTCGCTTCCTGTATCAGTATCGTTCTCTCCTAAAGTGATATGTTCAGTTTGGTTTGTTAACGCATATTCTACTGATTTTTGACGCGTTTTTTTGTTGCTCTTTGTGATGTTTTTGTAGCTTTTTTTTCCGACATTTTGATATCATTTTACTAACAGAGAGGAGAGACCATTGGTGCAAATTCCCGTTTGCAATGACGCTTTTTGTCTCTCTCTAACCTGTCTGTCTCTAACCTTTCTGTCTTTTTTTTTATTATATTATATTTTTTCATTTTATTTTACATAAACAGTGTAAAGATATTTCAAACACACATCTCATCATTCATATTCCAGATCCTTCACACTAGGACACAGACAAGAAATGCCATAATCATAAACAAAAAAAATAAAACAAACTAAATAAAGACACAAAACTACAGGTTCTGTCTTTACTAATATAATAAATTCTGTCCAAAACAAAGTAGCTTGAGAGTTGATTCCACCAGTGGACTATTGCTGGGTGGTTGGAAGCCTTCCGTTTTAAAGCTATACATTTCCTAGCTGCCATCAAAGCAAGATCTATGTACATACTTTCATATATATTCCACTTGTCAGACATATTGGTTCCCAAAAGACATAAACGAGGTGAACGGGGAACAGATACATTTAAACACAGAGATATCAACTTGGTAACAAATTTCCAAAATAACGAAAGTTGTTCACATGACTAAAGCATATAAAAAAAAGTACCTTTATATTTCTTACACCGCCAGCAAAGGAATGATATTTCACTGTTCATTTTATTTAATTTCTCTGGGGTATAATAGACCGTATGCATTATCTTAAATAGTGCTAATTTATGCCTTAAATTATAAGAGCATTTATGTACTTTCCTGCAAATAAAAGACCAATCTTCTTGCTGTATTTCAGTCTGAAGATCTTGTTCCCACTTTTTGTCTTAAATAGTCAGTATTTACCCTTGAGCTTGTAGTAAGAACACTATAAATCTTTGAGATAAGTTTATCCTTATTTTTTCTCCATATTGTTCATTATAAAATCAAATTTTTTGTTGGTTCAGGTTCTTGCAAAGAACCATGCTCCAAGTTGACTACATGCCTTATTTGAAAATATCTAAATAAATGTGAAGAAAGAACTCCATATTTCTGCTGAAGCTGAATAAATGAAAGAAAAAATCCCCCTTTCAAACAAATGTGAAATTTCTCTTATACCTTTATCATACCAAAGTTTAAAAGTATCATCCCCACAACAAGAAATACCTGGATTTCTCCAAACTGGGGAAAACGGGAGAGAGTATTTTTATATCCTAACAATTTATGAGACCATTTCCAAATATGGAGGCTATTCAGTATAACAGGATTTCTAATGATTTTAACCACTTCTTTAAGATCCATATATGGTAAATATTCCAAGTTATATGGACCCATGTGCAAGGATTCTATTCTTTTCCACGAACATGTTGTATCTAAAAAACCTGAGATGACAAAAAAATAATAATAGAAATTGGGAAGCGTCAGGCCACCAGAGTCATATGGTAAGTGCAAAACAGACACCCGGACACGTGAGGATTTGTTATTCCAAATAAAGGAAGAGATAAGACTTTGTAGTCTTTTTAAAAAAATGTTGTGGTGGAGTAATCGGGAGATTTTGAAATAAATATAAAAAATTTAGGCAAAACAGACATTTTAACTATATTTACTCTCCCCATAAGTGAAATGGGTAGTTGGCCAATTCTTTTGAACTCCTCTGATACTTTATTAATTACTGGAAGGTAATTCAAACTAAACATATCTTCCATTCTTCTAGGGATGAACAAACCCAAGTATTTAATAAACTGTTTAATTGAATTGATTTATAAGTAAACTACAATCAAAACTGGAAATTGGCATTATCTCAGTTTTATCCCAGTTAACTTTGTAGCCTGATAACTTTCCAACGTTTTCAAACAATAATAACAAAAATGGAATTGAATTCACTGGGTCATGAATATACAACAAAATATCGTCTGCATACAAGATATGAGGTGCTCCTCCATCCCAATTTCCACACTCTTGATATGATCATGAGCTCTAATTGATGCAGCTAAAGGTTCGATAACAATAGTGAATAATGCAGGTGACAGTGGGCAACCCTGTCTGGTGCCTCTTGAAAGTACAAAGGGTTTAGAGTAGTTAGCAGTAGTTTTAACTACCTCCATCGGGGCACTGTAAAGAATATGTATCCAATGACAGAACTTAAGACCAAAATTAAATCTTCTGAGAACAGACTTAAGGTAATCCCATTCAATCCTGTCGAATGCTTTCTTTCTTATTTGGCAATAATTTTGTAATCAACATTTAGAATTGAGATTGGCCTATATGAAGAACATTGAACAGGATCTTTACCCTTTTTTTGGAGTAAGATTATGGAGGCCAGGTATAAGGACTGTGGAAAGTGACCTTTACTAAAGCAAGCATCAATCATAGCAAGAAACAGCGGCAATAAATAACTTGAAAAATGACTATAAAACTCAATTGGCAGTACATCCAAACCCGGAGCTTTACCACTTTTAAGTGTGGCCATGGCAGTCTGCAGCTCCTCTAAAGACACATCCCCATCTAATAATAATCTGTCTTCTTGTGTTAAGGTAGGTAATAAAGTGTTCTCCAAAAAAAGATCTGCATCTGCCCAGGTCACACTGTGAAGTAGATGGATATAGTTCACTATAGTATGATTTAAAAGCATCATTGATCTGAAGAGGGTCCATGGTAGTGCCGCCATCTTGTTTTTTGATTTTAAGAATTGTTCTATCTTCTGACTCTTCCTGTTCCGGCAGCATGACGTGAACACGTCTCGGTCGCTCCGTCCTCTGATAAAAGTTTGTACTTTTGACCATTCCTTTAATTAAGACTACACAATGTCCTGAAATCCATAATTTGCGGAGCAATTCTGCCATGCACTCAGTCAAGGATCGCACAGAGCTCACCGTGATTATAAGAGATGTTATTCGAGAGGAGATTGGTTTGGCATTTGATTTAAAATTGCAGCCGATAAAGTAATCACTAGACTCTTTACAAGAAGTTATAAAGGGTTAGGGTTAGGGTTAGGGTTAGAGGAGAGCAGGAGGTAGAGGAAGCAGTTACAGATAATGACCATCGGCTGACTGAACTGGAGAAGAAATATGCCAATCTACACGTAGAAAACATCTCATTGAGAGAAAAGATCCAACAAATCGAAGATCACAGCCGTAAATTTAATGTTCGCATCATCAGGATCCCTAGTGGCGCAGAAGGAGGACAACCGACTGCCTTCATGAACAACTTTCTGAGGGAAATGTCTGGTGCGGACAAACTTGGGCCGCAGCCATGTGTGAATATTGTGCACCGCACCGGTCCTAATCCCAGGCACGCACAATGATTGCCCAGCTGTTTAGCTGGGAAACTAAAAGTATCATTATGAAACTTGCTGGGGGAAGCAATCTGAAGTTTCAGGGGAAGAAAATACATATCTTCCCCGATCTTTCCCCTGACCTGTAGAAGAAGAGAGACGCATTTAAGGACATAAAAGTTTGACTGAGAGGAGCAAGAGTGAAATACAGCCTCCTGCATCCATGCAAGCTGATAGTTACTCATCAAGAGACCACGGTGACATTTACTGACGCTAAAGAGGCAATGATCTATTATGAGCAGGTAATCAAACCATCCCTCCGGGATCCACAAGTGTGAAAGGTCCATTCTCGAGTTCAGACTACTGTAAGCACCGCCAGATTTCTTTTTTCTTCTTCTTTTTATTATTTATTCAAATTTTTGCTGGCTGTTTTCTGGCTCACTTTTTGATATTGAGTATATTCATGTTTTGTTAGATAAACGGGCCAGGCAGTCTATATGGTGGTTTGATTTTCTATTATTATTATTACTATTTACGCCTGCTCTTGCCCTTTCTTATTTTTTTTCTTTTCTTTTTTTCTCATCATCTAAATGTTTGTCCAGATGGCGTAAAGAATTTAAATGAGTAGACTGGGAGTTACATGGAGTATGGATAGTGTTTTTGTTTAGTTTTGACTCTTAATGGACAATAGTTAAAGGATATGTTCAAACTTCAATACGGACACACGGCGGAGCTGACTGTATACCATGCAGCACCTCTTTCTTTGCTCAGAGGGGGACATGTACAGGGAGTATATAACGTCAGAGGTGATCAGATGTTTGTGATGATTATCTTCCAATAAATAATCAATAAAACATTCTAAAGACGTATTGTAGTACCCAAAGGTGGATCCTCTTCGACTTCGGGTCACATTGACCCGTTCATTTTTAATTTTTGTTTTATATCAGAAAAAATGGGATGTAGAAATGAGCGCTGAAAATGTGTAGAAGAAACATTTAACAGTTTAAAACGTTAGAAAAAGCAAAAACAAACTGTGAAAAAAAGGCGTCAACAACGTTGAAAAAAAGTGTTTTCTTCAAGGTTGATAGGAAGACAACACAAGGGTTAACCCTTTACTGATTATCTCTAACTCACTGTTACTACTGTTTGACAGTTTCCCCGTTTACTGACTGTTGTCTGTTTGCTGTTTCATGTTCAGTTACAGACAACGTTTACATTTTATTCTGAAGGAGAATCTATGATTTGTGATTTAGTTATTTATTTATTTGAATGTGAGTGTAGAGTTCTTATGATTGAAGCACTGATCATAAATGCGGCCATGATAGTAAATATCCTCCTCCATAATGATATCCCAGCATGCACCTCTGCATTATCCCTGACACTGATCCTTGATATTGACTGAATGAGGGAATAGAACATATCTTCTCATCGCTCCACACAGATGTGATGTTTTTGATTCTTCGGTGATATTGATAGATCATGCCGTGATGTCATTACTCTCCTGCAGGTGTTTGTCACAGCGTTGGCAGCGAGGAGGAAACGCTTCCAACTCCTGCACGGTGCTGTCGCTGCTCGGAGCCTCGAGCGCCTTCATGGGCTCACTGTCTGCTGGACCTGTGGCCGAGTGAGTACTGATCAATACGTACATCAATAATAACTGGCTGAGGTCATCATTTAGATATGACACTCATCCATCTTCCATCCATCCATCCATCTTCATCCGCTTATCCGGGGTCGGGTCGCGGGGGTAGCAGCTCCAGCAGGGGACCCCAAACTTCCCTTTCATCCATCTTATAAATATATATATATATATATATATATATATATATATATATATATATATATATATATATATATATATATATATATATACACACAGGTCTACAGGACATCCTGTATGTTCAGTTCCATTTAAAGCAGCAGATAAAGTGAAGGTGACACTTCCTGTCTTATTACAGGATCAATCATTGATCGTATCCGTGGAAACGGCTGAAGGTTGGACGACTCAGTGATCAAATTTAGATTTATAAACTTCTGAAACTCTACAAGTCCTTGTTTCCTCATCCTCTCTCATCTCCTCCCTCCATATATGGATGATGGGGGTGGCGAGACACATGCCTTTGGTGTGGGAGATCTGGGTTTAAGGGCGTTTTCACACCTGTAGTTGGTTTGCTTTGGTCTGAATCCATTGGTGAGTTTGTAAACTTGGAGCAATTTGCCCTCGGTTGGTTTGGTTTCACACCTGGACAAATCCAAGCGTACCAACATGCATCATTACAAATCACGCAAGAACGTCCAGCTCTCTTATTGGTCGGATATGTCTGGGGGCGGGAGCAAGAAAGTAAATACAGGAAGAAGGTCCTGTGTTCTGGTCTAGTGGTTAAAGCAGCTCTTTTCATTAAAATGATCAGACATTGTTACGCGAGAGACGTTACTACGTCTGCTCTGGTCACCGAGACTTGGCTCTGCTCTGCTGGCGTCTGTCTCCCATTTTAGCAGCAGCTGGTTTGACCACGGAGATAAGAGTGATGGACAGCGAGCTTGAACGGAGTCTATTTCTGTGATAGAAACACTGCAAGCTGCTACAGTTTGATGCTCTGCTGCATCGCAGATTGCTAAACACACCTGACTACAGGAGACACTAGCTCAGACTGCTGAACACACCTGACTACAGGAGACACTAGCTCAGACTGCTGAACACACCTGACTACAGGAGACACCAGCTCAGACTGCTGAACACACCTGACTACAGGAGACACCAGCTCAGACTGGAGGAGTACATATAGTTGGTGAGGGTCGAGTACAGATCACGTTCTCACCACAAACGAACCGCTCCAGAGTTGGATTGGTCCACTTTTGGTGCACACCGGAGTGTGAATGCTGCGTTCTCACCTTCCCTGACGAACCAGCGGGACAAACAAACACTAGTTCGACTCAACCAAACTAAACGAGGCAGGTGTGAAACCACCCTCATTCCCACTGCAATACATCAGCCAATGTGTGCCTGAGCAAGACACAATAACCCCTAGTTGCTCCGGAAGCGTACAGCCTCTGACACATATTTCAATTGTATGTTGTTTTGGATAAAAGCGTCCGCTGAATGACATGTAACGTGTGAACATAAATATAAACGGTATGTATTTATAATAAATATATTATATAGAGATGTGACATATCCTCACCTCATCAGTGTAATGTATGGTTAAGACACACTTTCCTATCTGTAGTTTTGACAGTTTCCTGTCTGTAGTTTTATTTTGGAGGATTTTCAGAAGTTCCATATCGATGTGTCTCTGGTGTCTGAGCACGCTCAGTGTGTTCTTCCAGCCTCTGTGGTCATCAGCAACATCAGCACAGGAAGCCGCACCATCCTGCACATGAACAGGTGTGTGTGTGTGTGTGTGTGTGTGTGTGTACACGTGTGTTGTCACTAACTGCCTCTATTTCAGAAACCTCACCTCCTTCTCCTTCAGAGAGCAGCTCCTTCCTCTTCCTCGACAGATGAGTCAATGGTCTGTCAGTGCTTTTATTGTGAAAGACAGAGATGATATGAAGCAGTTTCCTGTGTCTCTCTGTCTGTCAGTTTCATCATGGCTGACTTCTCGCAGCGTGCGATCGATGTCTCGGCGGTGGTTTGGCAGGGCGAGAGTCAAACTCCGTGTGCGTGTTGTGTTGTTTGTCCGTCCAGCGGATCTCGAACCGTCGTTCTCTCTGACACGTAAGACAACCTGATGACCGGCACAGAGCTTTCACTAAACACCTCTTTATCAATGTGACCTTGTTACCATAGAGACCGGCTGACATCACTCCTATACATTTAATAAACCTTCACTTAACAAGGTCATTTTCATTGAGTTTACAAATCTCTTTCTATGGCAGCAATACAGAATCTAGCTATTGAATTAGCCTTCAAACCTAACTAAAGTTTTAAATTATGAATCTGAAGCTCCACCTATCTAGTGTAGACCCCATCCATCTGGTGTAGGCCCCATCCATCTGGTGTAGGCCCCATCCATCTGGTGTAGACCCCATCCATCCGGTTTAAGCTCCACCCATCCGGTGGTGCAGGTATATAAAACAAACGTACTGAGGTGTTTAGTGAATGCTGTTTGACCCGCCTGAAGAAAGCATGAACTCCTGATCCTGGTGTAATGAACCACTGCAGAGCAGAGTGAGCTGTCCTGAAACTGAAACATTCTCATTTCCAACTCGTCATACTGACGCCTGGTCTGGACTCCTCTGGAGCTATTTTTTAAAGAGCAGGCTCAGACTTTGTTAGGTTTATGCAACAAAACTACTTGGATAGGTTTATTAAAAGATGGTGGTTAGGGTTAAATTAGATGTTTGTTACATATAACTGACGACGACTGACGTTAGGTAAGTACACTACCTACGTGAGTAATAAGTCAATGTTGACTTTTAATTCCTCATGGGACAAGAACAGCGCTCAACTGCATGAAAGTCCTGTGTTATTTTGACCCTGTCACTACCCGATGGGAGTCGAGTGCAGATGTGAGTTGTGCATGCTCAGATTTAAACGGTTTACGGCATAACGCCAAGAGATCCGGATCCAGCAAACGTTTTAGCTATCTATGATTGTTTGATTGCTAACGTTAGCTCAAAACGCCATTCAAGTGACAGCCTTTGTTGTGTCTGGTTGCTAACTTGTAGCCAGCAGTGAACCAATTTCGTTATTAGGTCCATTTTTATTGTATTGACATTCCAGAAGTCTCTCGTTAGCAGGTTCTTGGAGGCTACTTCAGCCTCTAATCTACAGCTGACATCAGGGATCGTGCCGTGACAATGTCATGCCTTACGCTAAATAATAAATTACTGCTACGTAATGTATCTATCTCATTATTCTGTGGCTAACAGCAGAACACATCTGCGTGAAATCTGGTCATTGTCGCAAAGTGACGCATGCACAACTCACATCTGCACTCGACTCATATCGGGTAGTGACAGTCCCACTCGTCCACCCGACCTCTTCCTTACACAGACTTTGATGCTCTTTTTATGATGTCATCTTACAGCGCCCTGGTGCAGCAGTTGCTCTGAGTGTCTAATTTTCTTGTGGATAAGTTTACTTAGTTACTCAAAAAGTCTGGTGCATCTAATACAGACACGTATCTTGAGCCTTGGTATTAGATATTGAGGGCTGCTGACCAAACTTGTATTTTATGAGTTGCGAGTGAGAACGGGTTGGAACCTGTATTGATCCACCAATTAGATGGAGCGGAGGTCAGCTGACTTTTAGCTTTGTCTGTGTGAAGAAAGGAAGTCACTAAAAGAAAAACTGAAAATTAGAAACGGTTTGTAAAGAGGCGAAGAGACGATAGGGTACACTAATGAAAGTACTGTTCAAAAACATCTATCCTACATTGTTACTTCCTCTCCATTACTTTGTACATTTAAAAATTCAACATACTTTGAGATGGATATCGTTGTCATGGCCGTCAGGATGTGGTTAGCTTAGCACGAAGACTAAAAAGAGAGGGGGACCGATAGCCTGGCTCTGTCCAAAGTATAAAAGTATACCTATCAACACCTTCTAAAGCTTGCTGATATCTTTTATCATTCGTACCGTCTCTATGCTGGGCTTCATCCCAAACATCGGTTTAGTTAGTTTGAGCCTCTGCAGTGGTTTTGGATTAATTCATCAACACTGATTAATTTAATATCTCTGATTCACACTGAAATATGTTCTATAATCAAACTGTTTCTAATCTGCCGTCCGTAAGGAGTTTTCTTCCAAAATGATCAAATTAAATGTAGCTGTACATGTGTTTTAAAGATAACTTCAGTTACCACCTCGGTCCTTTCACAGAAACTGGAGAGGGTTAAAGACAAAATAAAAAACTTAAATGTCTTCTGTAAATAGGGAAAGTTTATTTTTTCTGTTGATGACTTTGGAAGTGAACTCTTCACATTGAAACTAAAACAACATTTAACTGTTTCATGGCGACTGTTGGACTAGAGATGATGACTTATTTTTAGTCTGAACTGATGATCAAACATTTGTATACCAAAACCTCCAGATCCATAAACAGACTCAAAGGTCAGTCTGATACATACTTAATTGGCCTGATGGATCAGCAATAAAGTAAACTTCTTCAGAGGAGAAAGTGACACAAAATGCAGAAAATGAAATAGGACATGCAACGGTTCTGCCAGACATTTATCACATGTCCAAACTTTAATGTTTAAATGTCTTCATCTCCACAAAGTCCTGACAGACTCAAGAATCAATCACGTTTAATTAGAAATCGTTAAAATGTTTAAATTCTGAAAATGGTAAACTGATTGTTGAAGTTTGTGTTAAACTGATCCAAAGGTAACAGTTAGTCATCGGCTTGAGGAAAGTCTAATATAGCCTGCTGATGTCATAGTGACATCATCAAGCTAAGACTTTTATAACTTTGAGTCTGAGTGACGGACTGATGAAGTGACCTTACTTCCTGTCCATCAGGAACCTTCCTGACGTCACAGCGGAGGATTTCTCCAAAGTCGACCTGCGTCAGTTCAGCTGGATCCACTGGGAGGTGAGCTGACCTAAACCAGACTAACCCAGACTAACCATTCCGTGAACATTCTTTGTTTTAAAACAGAGTAAACGTTGACCCAGATTAATTAACAAACTTACATTGCTTTATTTTCAACATAAAAGTTTAGCAGTGTTACCTGGTGTTTCAGTCTGTGAATGTGTTTAACTCGTGCAGGGCCGAAACGCAGAGGAGCAGGTCAAGATGATCCAGCAGGTCATGATGTACAACAGCATGTTGCCACAGCAACAGAGAATCACCGTCTCCGTGGAGATAGAGAAGACCAGAGAGCCGCTGTATCAGCTGTTTCCTCACGGTGACGTGGTGCGAGTCTTTCAGACGCTGAGACATCTGTCCATCCAACACATTCTCACTCCCATCGCGTAAAATACGGACGCTTGGTCAGGTGCCTTTGGCGTTGTTATTGACACTAAAAGTCTCTTTAAGCGTCATATAACGCACTTTATCTAAACGCGCTGGGTTGGGACTATTGGCGTCACTTTTGACGCAGTTAGGTTAAGGAAAAAGTCGTGGGTGGGCTTATAAAAAGGTATGTTTCCATGACATGCGGGACAAGAATGGGATGGTTGGGTTTAGATAAAGAAGAACGGGACGGTTGGGTTAAAGTCCTGTGTTGTTTGACCCATCCACCACCCCAACCAACCTCCCTATGCCGATTTTCGGGCTTTCATACTACTCGTTTGCTCTTAATGCTCATCTGTCATCTTACAGCACCGTGTAGCTGCTGCTCTCACTGGTGCGTTCTACACACACGCTGAAGGGTGCTTTTCTTGTCGCTTCTGACACTGACAGCCACTGCCCAAGCGTCCGTATTTTACGACTTTGGAGTGAGAACGGGTTGGTCCATCATCGGCTGAGAACACCAACGCGCTGCACTTTTCCTATCAAATATTAATCCTGATGCACATTTTTCAGTCTAACATTAATAAAAACAGACCAGCTAATATTGGTACAGAGCAACAAGTTATACCTGGCTCACACTAAAAGATTTGGTTTCTGTAGTGTGTGGAGAGAAATGATTTGGCCACAACAGCATACATTGACATCATTTCATTCACAAACTACCAGAGAGTCCGGAATCTCAAAACAGGAAGTCTCGGGCGAGCAAACGTGACTAGACAAACATGGTGAGGACAGAAGAGCCGCGCTGCCCGGGCCGGCCTTGAGCGGGAGATCTGTGGTTTCGGTGAAGATCGCTCCCTGTTTCCTCCACCCTCTCTCTCCCTTACTGATCTGCTGATCAACGGTATGAGACAGAGAAGCAAACAAGATTCAAACAAGACTAGACTGTGTCCTCTGCTGTCCTCGGCATTCCTACACAAACAACATGATATCAGATCGTAATATTGTTTAATATTTGCGATTTGAAATCTGTGCGGCCATGACAGACTTCCCACCAATCGGAGGATATAAAAAACACTCTTAGGGTCCTATCTTGCACCCGGCCCGGCGCAGCACAAAGCCCGACCCAAGTGTCTTTGCTAGTTTAAGACTGACCCAGTCATCAGTTTCCCGTCCAGCGCCAACATCGTTTAAATAGCAAATGCACCTGCGCCCATCTGTGGCCCATGGGCGTGCTGGTCTTACAGGGAGGTGTGTTCAGGTGCATTCTGGGCCCATGGGCGTGTTGATCTTACAGGGAGGTGTGTTCAGGTGCATTCTGGGTGTGCTGGTCTTACAGGGAGGTGTGTTCAGGTGCTTTCTGGGCGTGCTGGTCTTACAGTGAGTTGTGTTCAGGTGCATTCTGGGAGTATTGCTATCTTGAGGCAGTGGGAAGTGATCGTGCCATTGACCAACAAAAACCTGGTCTAAATTCAATAACGCAGCATTTCATTGTTATTTTAACAGAGCATTAGTAAAATGCTCCTAGGCTCGTGCACAGCGCGCACACTATGCTTGTTACACACACAGGGATGCACAGCAGCACACACACACACACACACACACACACACACACATACACATGCAGAAGATTACAAATATTACGGTGCAAATCCTCCATAACAGCAATGCTCCAAGGTCCAAACGCGCCTGGCTTTTAAAGGGAATGGGAGATGACACTCTGATTGGTTGATTGCATGTTACACCCAAAACACGTAACATGATTAATGAAGACACTAAGTACAACCCTTTTGAACCATGCGCCCGGCACACGGAACCTTTTTTCCGCCGTCAAACTAGCAAAAGTGGATTTGGACACGCCCTAAACACACCTGCACCAGACGCTTCACGCAGTGCGCTTAGATCATTAAAACACCACAGGAACATCTGGCAACATAATCTTATAACCATCAAAACATTTGTGCTGTGCTGACTATTGTCCGGGGGGGGGGGAGATTATGAGGACAAATCATTACTGCACCTTTCTCTGCTCCACACCAAGAGAAAGCCATGCCGAAACAGACCAAAGGAGAGGAGACAGACAGCGAAACGCAGTACACTGAAACACTAAACCACTGTGCAGCAACATGTGTCTTTCAGATGAATTAAAACCAGGTCTGAACAGGGCCTTAAACCGCAGTTCAGACTAGAGATTCAGATTCAGACAAGTGTAAACTTTAGTCTCCCTGCAAGCCTTCAGTCTGCAGCATTCTGAAAGCTGCCAGTTTCCACCAATCAGATGAGACGGTGTATCATCTCCATAGAAACCTCTCTCTGTACTGCAGCTCCAACTTCAGACTTCTCAGGCTTTTTTGTAGCTGGATATCATTTGTAGCATCTTAAAATCAGAATGAGGATAGTGATAGTGAGAGGCTTGCTACAGGGTTAGGGTTACATCTCGTCATGAGTCTTAGGTCTGAACTGGACTAGTTTTCTCATCTTTTTTCATGTCTTCTTCAGGTGTTTGTCAGTAAAGACGTGGCTCGTCACTTTGGCTTCCTGTCAGCTGAAGCTGCTCTGAAAGGACTCTACAGTCGGGTCAAACCGGGGTGAGTGGAGGTCAAAGGTCAGCAGGTACAACATATGAGAGCAGGAAGTTTACTCTGTCTCTCTCTCTCTTTCTGTGTGTCTCTATATCTCTCTCTCTCTTTCTCTCTGTCCTGTCTCTCTGCCTCTTTCTCTCTCTCTGACCTGTCTCTCTTTCTCTGTCTCTGACCTATCTGTCTCTTAGGGCTGTCCTGGTCTGTGCCTGGGCAGAAAAAGGAGCAGATGCTTTGGGTCCTGACGGTTTGCTCTTACATTCAGACGCTTTTCCTCCTAAAACTCTCGTCGACACTCTCGGAGCCGGGGACACTTTCAACTCCGCCGTCATCTTCACCCTGTCCAGTGGTGAGCCATTTCACTGTCCAGCACTGAGACATTTCACTGTCCTACGCGCAAACATTTCACTCTCCAACGCTGAGACATTTCACTGTCCTACGCTGAGACATTTCACTGTCCTACGCTGAGACATTTCACTGTCCTACGCTGAGACATTTCACTGTCCTATGCTGAAACATTACACTGTCCTACGCGCAAACATTTCACTCTCCAACCTGAGACATTTCACTGTCCTACGCTGAGACATTTCACTGTCCTACGCTGAGACATTTCACTGTCCTATGCTGAAACATTTCACTGTCCTACGCTGAAACATTTCACTGTCTTACGCTAAAATATTTCACTGTCCAACCTGAGACATTTCACTGTCCAACGCTGAGACATTTCACTGTCCAACGCTGAGACATTTCACTGTCCTACGCTGAGACATTTCACTGTCCAACGCTGAGACATTTCACTTTCCTACGCTAAAACATTTCACTGTCCTACGGTAAAATATTTCACTGTCCTACGCTGAGACCTTTCACTGTCCTACGCTGAGACCTTTCACTGTCCTACGCTGAGACATTTCACTGTCCAACACTGAGACCTTTCACTGTCCAACATGAGACCTTTCACTGTCCAACATGAGACCTTTCACTGTCCAACGCTGACACATTTCACTGTCCTACGCTGAGACATTTCACTGTCCAACGCTGAGACATTTCACTGTCCTACGCTGAGACATTTCACTGTCCTACGCTGAGACATTTCACTGTCCAACATGAGACATTTCACTGTCCTACGCGAGACATTTCACTGTCCTATGCTGAGACATTTCAATGTCCTACGCTGAGACATTTCAATGTCCTACGCTAAAATATTTCAATGTCCTACGCTAAAATATTTCAATGTCCTACGCTAAAATATTTCAATGTCCTATGCTGAAATATTTCACTGTCCAATACTGAGACATTTCACTGTCCTACGGTAAAATATTTCACTGTCCTACGCTGAGACATTTCACTGTCCTACGCTGAGACATTTCACTGTCCTACGCTGAGACATTTCACTGTCCTACGCTGAGACATTTCACTGTCCTACGCTGAAATATTTCACTGTCCTATGCTGAGACATTTCACTGTCCAACGCTGAGACATTTCACTGTCCAACGCTGAGACATTTCACTGTCCAACGCTGAGACATTTCACTGTCCAACGCTGAGACATTTCACTGTCCTACGCTGAGACCTTTCACTGTCCTACGCTGAGACATTTCACTGTCCTACGCTAAAATATTTCACTGTCCTACGCTAAAATATTTCACTGTCCTACGCTAAAATATTTCACTGTCCTACGCTGAGACCTTTCACTGTCCTACGCTAAAATATTTCACTGTCCAACGCTGAGACATTTCACTGTCCAACACTGAGACATTTCACTGTCCAACACTGAGACATTTCACTGTCCAACGCTGAGACATTTCACTGTCCAACGCTGAGACATTTCACTGTCCAACACTGAGACATTTCACTGTCCAACGCTGAGACATTTCACTGTCCAACGCTGAGACATTTCACTGTCCTACGCTGAGACATTTCACTGTCCTACGTTGAAATATTTCACTGTCCAACATGAAACATTTCACTGTCCTACGCTGAAATATTTCACTGTCCAACATGAAACATTTCACTGTCCTACGCTGAGACATTTCACTGTCCTACGTTGAAATATTTCACTTTCCAACATGAGACATTTCATTTGCCAGCATATTGATTGGGATTTTAGTCTTTTAGTTTTCAAACATTTAGATGTTTTAAAGATTGTTTTGGGCATTTTTACTGTATTATGCATAGAATCAAAAAAGCATCAATCAATGAAATACTAAGGTTTATGACTTTTTAAAATTAATACAGACATCAAATATTATCAGTCCCAATTTAAAAAAAGGGCCACTTACATGACTTTTATTTTGATAGAGGAGAGTCGAGCCTTTACTTCCAGGTCAAAGTGAAGGCGTCTCAGATCTGATGTCGACCTGCAGACTCAACTCACATCGGATTTATTTGGTTTTGTGTTACTTCTACATATTACTGAAATAAATCAATTTGTCAACCGTAGGTGGAAGTTTGCAGGAGGCTCTGACTTTTGGCTGCCGAGTCGCCGGCAGGAAGTGTGGTTTCCACGGTTACGACGGCATTGCTGGAAAGTTTGACGACTGACCGAAGACTTTAAGACAGAGACATATACAGAGAACTGTGGTTACAGCATGTAAAGATGTTGGGTTTTAAAAACACATTTGTATCTTTAATGATATGAAAAAGAACTGATGATTTTATTTAGCAATCCATTTATAATAATAAACGTTATTTATATAGGACCTTTGAAACAGGGAGTGTAGCTTAAAGTGCATTACAGCAAAGGGAGAAACCGAGGAAGCAAATAGCCTAGAATATGTGAAAATAAAAATAAGACAAGGGAAAGCATAGTATGAATAAAACAGGTAAACTATGATAATAAAACGAACAAAGAGTGACCGTTAAATAAGTTTTCAACTGTTTAAAATGTCACGGAGGTTGCATCGCTCACAGCTCTTCTGGCTGGAAGATTATGAAAGATGTAAGTTGGTGCATCTGAGCTGCCAGTTGTTTAATTTGTGTGATAGTTTGCATTTAAAAAAACGGCAGCAGAGGATCTAAGAGGCTGTGAAGGATTTTTAAACAACAAAGATTTAGTGTTGTAGGGTTACAGTTATTTAAGGAAAACTATTAACAAGCTGCTAACAAATAGTTTGAATTAACTGGGAACTGTGATGCAGCGAGTGTAAATGAAGTGAAATGTTATAACTTCATTGCTGTATTTTTTACCTGATGAGAATAAAATGTCACACTGATCAATAAATGATGTAATTCTGATTTAATCTGACTGACTGAAGTCAAACCTGAAGCTTTTCATCAATCGATTCATTCAATGATCCAAGAATCCGTTAATGATGATGTTTAAACTCACTTCAGACCAAAGATTCAGATGAGACGAGTGTAAACTTTAGTCTCCCTGCAAGCCTCCAGTCTGCAGTGTTCTGAAAGCTGCCAGTTTCCACCAATCAGATGAGACGGTGTATCATCTCCATAGAAACCTCTCTCTGGACTTCCGATCTAACTTCAGACTGTCAGGGCTTTTTGTAGCTGGATATATTGCATCTGTGGAGTATCCAGAACTTAGTCCACAGCGCTGGGGAGATAAAGCTGGACATTACTCTTGTTTACATGAGATTACAATAACATTATTTATTTTTTACTGATTTACACTGGTTTACACTGTAACATATAAACGTATGATCTTATAGAATATTATGCATTGTATGTAAATATAAAGGAGGAGTATATAAAGGAGTTAAAACATTAAACATCTACAGCAGTAAAATTCATATTAATGCAGCAGGAATATTATACCATATACCATATTATAGAACCAGAACAGAAAAACACTGACCGGGAAACCTTTACTGCAACATATACTCTATCACTTACTTAAACAACATTGTGCTGATAATACTTTTACTTCAGTAAGGTTCTGAATGCAGGACTTTTACATAGGGGAGTATTTTCACAGAGGGTATTATTACTTTTACTTCAGTAAAGGATCTGAACACTTGTTCCACCTCTGCTGGTTTCAGTCTAATCCACAGATCTACAGGTGGTTCAAATAAAAAAACAGAAATGCAGACTTTTAGCAAGTGAACATGGATGCAAAGAAGAATGTAAAATATTTAAACATTCCACTCTGTGAATGTTTTATGATTTTTATGTTTGTTAGAGGTTGGAGATTCAAACAGTTGTAATAAGAAACAACTCCACATACAGATTTAATTACAACTTTCACACAAAACAACAAAGATGTGAATGTCATTTGTCCTCGAGGTTCAGTACAGACCTGTGTGAACTGTATGTTCATATATATATATATATATATATATATACACATACACATACACACACAACTTGAACCCTATATTTCTATGTATGTATGTGTATATATTAGATTCAACTTTATTGTCATTGTGCAGAGTACAAGTACAAAGACATACATATATATATATATATATATATATAAAAATGACAGACAGCTAACAGACTTGGAACATCAGAGGTCATGGGACTGTCCCAGTTTAACACCGGGAGTAAACTGTGTTATTTTTATTTTTTGAGCAGCATCAGGTCACTGAAAGACTTACCTAAACTGACCACGCCCACAGAGGGGACATCCGTTATATTACTGGTGCTGTAACCATAGAAATATAATGGATAGAAAGGCCATTCCCACTAAAATCAACATAGAATGATCAGTTCTATGTTGCTCGCCGTCTCTCCAGTGACTCTCACAACCCTACACTGTACATTGCTGCAGGTGGAGATGGTTAGGGGATGTGCTCTGCAGCACATCCGCTCCGCGAACAGTCCACATATGTTATGTGTTTGATGTAGCCAAAGCGTAACTGTTCCTCCTCTTCAATCCCCACCACTACTGTTGTCTCACTACATACTACTATTGTCTCTTCATACTACTACGGGAGAACTTCTCCCGAGCTGCGTTGGACTGCTCTCCTCCACCGAGCTGCGACACACTTTACACTGACGTGTTTCTCAACATGACAACTAACAACAATCGCCGTTTTGTTTTGGACTAATTAAATGACCATGGCAAACAGCTCAATGAGCTCTCTATCCATTTGATTTCTATGGCTGTGACACATTGTTGTCATGGATACAGTCATTACCTATATGCTGTTTTTAGTCAGTGTTTAACGATTCAGTATTGTTTTTACAGTCTTATATCTGTGTCTATATACTGTAGGGACAATAACTATGTAATGTATATATACACATACATGTATAGAGGCTGTGTTGTATCTGATTGTTTCCAGTGATCATTCTCTCAGTGCTTTGCTGAAGTGTGTGTATATATTCACATGTTGTAATATATGTTCACACAGTGTATTATATATTCACTTTGTGTGTGTCCATATAAATATTTAGATGTTTAGACAGTGTTGGTGTCTGTCTCTGTCTGATTGTTGCCTCCTGTGATCATTTCTCTCAGTCCTTTGCTGAAGTGAAGATTCGCTCCGATCACAATGAAACCCTGCAGAGATTAACACAACTGTTGTGAACACCAGGAGGCAGCAATGACAGCATTGTAAAGTGCTAATTCAGTCTCACTCCTAGCGGGTCAAAAACCATTTGGTCAGGGGAGTTAGTTACTGACGCAAAATGTCTCATTTAGTCTCAGTCAGACATGGGGCTTTAAGTCATTACAATACCATCCTTGGAGATATATGACGCTCCGGATCAGGAACCTTGCTGTCAATTTTCAACATGCGGGGTAAAACCACTTACTTGTTGGTGAAAGATTGTGGGTGGGATTAAAACATTTATGTTTAAGTGACACGCTGGACAAGAAGGGGACATGAACCCCAGTCTCCTGGCTGAAAGTCTTGTGTTGTTTGTGTTGTCTCTCTACATACTACTCTCTACTGTTGTCTCTCTACCTACTACTCTCTACTGTTGTCTCTCTACATTCTACTCTCTACTGTTGTCTCTCTACATACTACTCTCTACTGTTGTCTCTCTACATTCTACTCTCTACTGTTGTCTCTCTACATACTACTCTCTACTGTTGTCTCTCTACCTACTACTCTCTACTGTTGTCTCTCTACATACTACTCTCTACTGTTCTCTCTACATACTACTCTCTACTGTTCTCTCTACATACTACTCTCTACTGTTCTCTCTACATACTACTCTCTACTGTTGTCTCTCTACATACATCTCTCTACCATTGTCTTTCTTCAAACTATTCTCTACTGTTGTCTCTCTTGATCCTACATCATCTTACAGACGCTAAAGGAGACTTTTTGCATGGGTATCTGACGCTGAAAGACACTGACCAAGATTCAATATGTGACGAGTTGGGAGTGAGAAAGCGTTGACATTGGAGGGTGAAACTAATACACTCTAATGACCAATCAGAATACAGCATCATTTATAAACATATACAGGTCAATGTTTAACTTACGTTGTGATATTCAACCACCTCCTCAATGAAATCCATTCCATCAGCCAGAGGAATCCGAACTCCTTTCTTTGTCCAGTCTGAACACACACACACACACACACATAGTCAGTAAAACATCATTACAGTCAGAGACAGTTTAGAAGCAAGACGCCTAGCTCAGAAAACGTCCTGTCTCAGAGTGACTTCCTGTCTGTGTGTCCTGCCTCTTTAGGAAACTAGCGGCAGGTCCTGAGTTTTGGTTTCCAATGGGAGAAGTGAACGTGAACACAGAATTAGAGCGATTCTTATGGTCATTGCACATGCACAACACAATTGAATGCAGTCCTCTCACTGCAAAACATCAGTAAAAAGTGCAAAGCAGGAAAATAAATATGTAAATACCAGGCTTGTGCAAAATTCAGAATTTCAGAATTGGCCTCCATTCAATTCATGAATTGGAATTTGAATTGAATTGACTCCGCCCCACAGGAAGTTGAATTTGAATGTGAATGACAGGAAGTGGAATTAAATTCATGGCAATTCAAAGAAATTCCACACAGTCCCACAACAGAAAGAATGTGTTGAATCTCACATCCATCCAGTGTTAGGAAGGTTACTTTGGAAATGTAATTGCTTACTGTTATTAGTTACCCATTATAAATGTGGTTTGGATTACTTCATCAATGCAAAGAAATTTCCTTTTAATTTGATTAGTAACTAATTGAATTACACATTTTACCTCAGTAATACAACTAAATACAATTACATTATTTTGTAATTTAATAACATAATTTCATTACACGTAACTAGTCACTCCTCAACCCTGCATACATTTTGTTCCAAAATATAGATAATGATAAGCATTCTGGGAAATGGAGTCATGTTCCATTATGTTCCACAAAACAATTATAACAAAATCATTACAATAAATCAAAACTTAATTATTTGTTTTGTGACTAGAGCTTTTAACATTCATTGCTGGGGGAAAACATTTCCTGTTAATGTAATCTGTACAAGGAGTTCAACTTTTATACATTTATAGAATATGTAATGCAATCATATCTGACATATATAGTAAAGCTTCATTGTTAAACACTTCACTTAAATGATGTATATGAATTTCTTTGAATTCTTATTGAATTGCAATTCTGCCTTCTTTAATTCAAATTTGAATTGTAATTCTAGATTCTGTTTTTGACATCAATTCAAATTCAAGAATTGAATTGGAATTTAGCAGTCATTCTCAATTCAATTTGGAATTGTACACAAGCCTGGTAAATACATTAAAAAAGTCTCTAAAGTCACAATAAAAATATATTAAGAGGTAGGTTATTTCTTTAAAAAGGAAAGTTAAAACACAACACACAGGAATACCAAACAAACAAGACTCAAAACTCAAGTGACTCAAGTCAATTATTAGTTCCTTTGTTTTTGTGGTGTTAAAGACCAGGTTGCTGTCCGTGCACCACACTGACAGGTGCTCCACTTCATCCCGATAGGCAGACTCGTCTCCCCCAGAGATGAGCCCCGCTACGGTGGTGTCATCCGCAAAATTAATAATGCTGTTGCTGAGGTGGTCAGTGGGTGCAGTCATGGGTGTACAGGGTGTAGAGTAGGGGGCTCAGCACACAGTCCTGTGGCGAGCTATTGCTGAGGCTGAGGTTTGAGGAGATGTGAGGGCCTACTTTCACCCTCTGGGTGCGATCCGAAAGGAAGTCTTTGATCCAGAGGCAAAATGTTTGAGAAAGTCCTAGGTTTGTCAGTTTGTCCACCAGTCTGTGAGGTAGGATGGTATTAAATGCAGAACTGAAATCAACAAAGAGCAGCCTGGCATAGCTCCCCTGCTGCTCTAGGTGGCTCAGGGCAGTGTGAAGAGTTCAGCTACAGCATCCTCTGTAGACGTTGTTGCTCTGTAAGCAAACTGGTGTGTGTCAAACATGGGTGGGAGGCTTGAGATGATGTAAGTCCGTACGAGTTTCTCAAAGCACTTCATGACGATAGGTGTAAGTTCCACTGGACAGTAGTCATTCAGGCTGCTGATGCTGGTCTTTTTTGGAAGAGGAACCATAGTAGAGGACTTCCGGCTGGGTGGGACAGTATACTCGGACAGGGACTGGTTGAAGATCTTGGTGAAGAACCAACTAGCTGGTCTGCGCAATCCCTCAGTACATGTCCAGAGACACCATCAGGTCCCGCAGCTTTCCTTCGGGTTCACCGCCCTCAGTGCATGCCTAACCCCATGCTCCTCCACAGTGAGGATGTGGCTGCTGTGGGCTGGTGGATGTGATGTTGTTGTCTCCGGCGGCTCCACCTCGAAGTGGGCAAAGAAGTGGTTCAACTCCTCTGCCAGTGTAGTGTCCCCAATAACAGCTGAGATGTTGCTAGATTTGTAGCTGATGATGATGTGCTGAACCCCCTGTTGTTGCTGAGGAAGTAGTCCTCAATCCTCTTATAAGCCACCTTGGCCTTTCTGATGCCTCATTTCAGGTTGGCTCTGGCAGCACTATATTGAACCCCATTATCAGACCTGAAAGCAATGTTTCTGTCTCTGAGCAGGTGCTGGACAACTTTTGTCATCCAGGGCTTCTGGTTGGGTTAGGGTTAGGATAGACCTAGGTAAACTTGTCCACAGTGACAGTGTCTGTACAATACCTAATGTAGCACAAGACAGTTGTGTACTCCTCTAGGTTCTGATACTTAAAAATGTCTCAGTTTGTTCTCTCGAAGAAGTCCTGCAGCTGATGAGAGGCACCTTCGTGCCATGTTTTAACAGTCCTAGTCCACTTTTCCTGAGGGGGGGTGTATGCTGGGATCTAGAGCAGTGATCCAATTCAATTCAATAACATTTTATTTATAGTATCTGATAGGGGTGGAACGGTACACAGAAGTCACGGTTTGGTTCATACCCGGTTCGGATTTCACGGTTCGGTTCGGTACAATGGAGGGAAAAGCAAAACAAAAATGCAGAAGGCAATTTATTTTTTATTGTGCATGTCTCAGGCTGTACCACCTAGTGTCATCCAGTCTCTCTCCCCTGAGCTAGCTGCAATAGCCTGAAGTGTGTAAAGTAAGATGTAAACAATAAGGACCCCACATCATCTCCAGACTCCATATGTAAGTTGTAAACAAAATAAGACAATCAGCTATAAAACTGGAAATACAGCATCTCTTATTTATGAAAGTGCAAATTACATAGAATAATAACAACAACAAAAATATGTGGATGGGATGGCATGTTGTAACGAGGTTTGAGTACATACAGTAAATACTTGAAGCCAGGTTCCTCTACGAGTGAGTACGGGCGCATTGAAGATGACATGTAAATTCCGATTGCTTCAGTGATTTGGCCCTATTTGTATTTGTATCTAAAGGCTGGTTAAGCACTGTAGGGAGGAGAAGTTGGACAGTTTTTATTTTGTCTTGTTCCAGTAATTGGTACAGCTGGGTGATGGCGTCGGATATGCGTTAGCATCTTAGATGTATTTCCACTCACATACCCGACAACTGAAACCAAAAAACAAAGTTTTCGAGGCTGGGACGGCACCAGGCGGGAGGGCATGAGACGGGAGGCTCCAGGCTTCATCCATACAGTCTTGAAGTTTTCCCAAACTTGCAATCTTAAAGAGGCCGGCAGATCCTGTAACTCTTGTGGGTCGCCACCACTCGCCATACTCGTCCTTTCGTGCTGCTATCTCTGACTCACTCAGTGGACCGTCGACCTGACAAAAAAACTGCATGTAGGCGGAGCTCGGCTAGCTTCAGAGTTAAGGCGGGGCTACAGATTCGGTGTCCCTAGAACCCGCGTATCTAACAGTAGTTCTGCATTACATTAGTTCCGCATTACATTAATTCATTTGCATGCCAGTTTTATTTATTTTCATACCGTGTATTCTCCATGTAAATTCATGCACCGAACCGTGATGGTTCAATACAAATACATTTACCGTTCCACCCCTAGTATCAAATCATAACAAGAGTTATCTCAAGACACTTTACAGATAGAGTAGGACTAGACCACACTCTATAATCGAAGAAATTGTCTCCAGGACTCCAGGGAATAAGCTCCCCAGAGCTAAGTTAGTAACAAGCATTTCTGGGACATGGATGCACACAGATGGAAAGAGAGAGAGAGAGAGAGAGAGAGAGCTCAGTGATATATGGTCAGACTGGCCCAGGTGTGGTAGCGGTTTCACCTTGAACCCCTGTTTGATATTGGAGTAGACCTTGTCTAGTGTATTTGCTACCCTAGTAGCACACCTTACATGCTGATAAAATGTAGGGAGCACTGCTTTTTCTGGGGACACAGAGAAACTTACGGCAGCTAACGTTCACCAACGCCCTAACAATGTTACTGCAGAGAAATATGGCCTGTAGCTGTGAAATAATCTAATATATTAATAGATTATACAAATATAACGTTTCATCCATCCACACAATGTTCAATACACTTTCAAACAAGGCCACACCCATTTAGGAGAAATGAAGTGTGTACTGTTTCATACCATCAGGGCAGTGTGTAATGATCTTTACTTAGAGATAACCTGTAATCAGTGTCACAGTGTGTTTCAGTAAAACATGCATTAACTATGTAGCAATGTTTTACAGTTGATGAATCAGTTTCTTACTGTTAATTAAAGGAACCACAGACATCTGCAGCATCGCCTTTAGAGGAGCCTGCAGAGGAATCAACTGACAGACAGACAGACAGACACAGCGAACAGGGAAACAGACAGGGAGAAAGACAGACAGTTTACCCTAATGTATCATGGTCGACAGTCTCTTACTGTTGTTGTCAGTCAGCTTAAACTCTAAAGTTGTAACTAACTAAACGCTGAAAAACACTCACTGCTAGAGATTCCAGTGCTGATTGATTGGAGAAGATTTTAAACCTGAAAGAAAATAATAAAAAGAAATAATCACAAGTTCACACATTCCTTATGCATATTCCTTATGTGATTCAGATATTAAAAGACAACATGTGTGTGTGTGTGTGTGTGTGTGTGTGTGTGTGTGTGTGTGTGTGTGTGTGTGTACGTATGTGCGTGTGTTTGTGTTTACCTGCGGAGGTCAGCATGAACAGCCAGACGTTTTCCCTTCATAGAGACTTTAGCGTTAAACTTTGATTCCTGCAGGAGGACATGAGACAATATTAGAAATATTATGAATAATAGAAAAATAAGAACAGCTGTTGGATGTTTGATCAGCAGGCTGAGTTGGAATAAAACCAGCAGTTATGTGAAACTTGAAATAAAATGTATTTATTTCAAGGCTGTCAAAATGAACGCCAACATTTTTAGCATAAATTTCTTTGACGTGCTATGTGCGTTCTGTGATTTGAGCCTCTGGCCGCTCCGTAGTTTGTGAAACCAGGTAGTGATGCAGCACTAGTGTGTGTGTGTGTGTGTGTGTGTGTGTGTGTGTGTACCATGGTCATGCTGCTGAGCTGGATCGGAGGCTGACCCGGAGGCAGCACCATCACCTTGACGCTGGCTGTCATGCCGACGGTTGCTCCAGACGTCTTGATGGTTGTTTTTGGAGGCGATGTGACGGCGAGATGCAGAGAGAGCGGAGCGTCCACCAGAGCCGGGTACTGCAGAGAACATGGGGTATTACATTTTAAAGTAAGTATTAAACAGACAGTACTGCAGTTCTACCGTGTTTCTTTGTTGTTTCTACTCACCAGCATCATGAGGGTTCCAAAGTAGGTGGTTCTCAACAACATCTCCAGATCTTTGGGCATCTGTAGCACGAGACGACACAAACAAAGGGTCAGATTGTATCACTACACTTCTCAGTAGTAGCTTCTATATTTTATATTCTATATTTTAGCTATTTTTAAAAATGCATTTTGTATGTAGTTTTTATTAGTTTTTTAATGCTTTATGTTATTAAGTGCTTTAAATTGCCTTGTTGTAGAAATGTGCCACATCATAAACTTCCCTTGCCTTCTGTCTGCTTTGATGGATTCAGGGTCTGTGAAGGTTCTGGAGGATTCTATGGTCTGTAGTAGTTCTGGAGGATTCTAGGGTCTGTGGTGGTTCTGGAGCAGTTTTAGAGGTCTGTGTTGGTTTTAGAGGTCTCTGCTAGTTTTAGAGGTCTGTGTTGGTTTTAGAGGTCTGTGTTGGTTTTAGAGGTCTGTGTTGGTTTTAGAGGTCTCTGCTAGTTTTAGAGGTCTGTGTTGGTTTTAGAGGTCTGACCTTCTCGTTGATGATGTCCATCTGGAAGATTCCTGCCTTGTAGTAAGCATACATCCCGCTGTCGAAGAAGAACTCAGACAGAGCAAGATAAACCATCCGGTCGTACTCTCTGATCACCGGGTTGACAGCATAGTTCGCCAACATATCGTTTGGATCAGACAGGTCGAAGAACATCCCCTACAGACACATCACACTCGTTACTGTTCCCTACAGACACAACACATTATCTTACTTCATGAGCTATTAAAATATCTATAGTCAAAATATATAATGTATAATATATAATAAAACATCTGACCCTGAAGTGCATGTCGAGGCTCCGGGACGTCACTACCGGATCATCGATCAGAGAATAATCAATCCCAATAAACTGATCGACCTCTGTCCTCACAGGGATCGTGTCCAACATCGAGTTCACATGAACCAGAGCGGAGTGGTTCAGAGCCGGACAGATCTGAGAGACCGACAAGGAGACAGAGAGATAGACAGGTTCAGAGAGACAGATAGATAGACAGATAGACAGACAGATGGAGAGACAGACAGGTGACTGACCTGCTGGTTGAGGAGGAAGCGCATGCCTGATGTCAGGAATTTGGACAGGAAGTCGTAAACTTTCCTGAATGAAAACAGATGTGATGACAAGATATTCATAATTGGCCGATACTGAGGTCACATGATAGCGTGGTGAAAAATCAGTGAACAAACTGATGATTGCTTGGATGAGACTTTATTGATCATTATTAATAATCATTAATTTTGTACTGTAATCGTTAATCATTATAGATCATTAATAATTAAACAGTAATCTTTATTGTGGTTATGGTTAGTAATTAGAAGTCATTAATCTTTATTGTTGTTTTACCCGAGCGTTCCGCTGAACTTTGCCCTCATTTTGTCGATTTTGGCGTCACAGGTCACGTTGTTGATTTTCAGTCGTCCTTCATCGTCTCTGATCAGACTCAGAACCGTGTTGATGTTCACTCCTTCAGCCGATGCGTTGATGTTTCCCGTGTCGTAACTGAGGGACACAAACACTTCATCACACAGCTTCATCACAGACTACAGAATACAACCACTATCTTCATCTTCAACAATTGTCATAATCTTCTAATCTTCACTTTTCATCTTCACTTATTATAATCTTCACTTATCATAATCTTCATTTATCATCATGATGAGTTACATCAGTGTTTTCAGGCTGACCCCGACTGAGAGCATCGGTCACCCTAGTTTTTGCAATATGTCCCGCACTGTTGGGACTAGTCAGCCCTTGTCGGCTTTTTTCAGATCAGTGTCGGAGCCCGCCTGTGAGAGGAATCACTCTGATTGGCTGTTCAGCTTAAGCTAACGTTAGTAAGGAAGTAAATCAGTGTTCTGTTGAGAAATATTAGTCGTATATATGAATGTTAAGTTTGTTTTTGTAGAGGAACTAACAAGAACCAGTAGAGGATCCGTCGGTGGAAACTCAGCGAGATGGATGAGTCCTGAACGTCGAATAATAATCCGACTTCAGGGACGAACTTCAAATCAGCGTGAGTCAGATTCAGCTCCATTATCTTCACACTGAGACAGACAAGAGAAATATATTACACACAAGATATTAATACACCCTGAGTATTGGGTATTACAGTATTACTTAAAGATATAATACACACTGAGTATTGGGTATTACAGTATTACTTTAGTAGAAAGTGATTTACTCAGTGATGGTGTATTGGAAGCGTCCTTCCTTCCCCATCATCTCTGGCATACTGATGTTGCCGAGCTCCTCTTCAACAAACCTCTGAGTCTCAAATTTCACTGAAAACACAAAACACAGAATGTCTGTACTTTTAGAAATACTTCTAGTAGTACACTGTAAACAAAACCAGAGACTCTCGCCGCAAGATTTTTCATTTAAAAGTTTGTTAATATACTTCTGGATAATAACTGCATATACTTACACATGTCCAGTCCTTTGTCAGTAATGCGGATTTTGCAGCCGGCGGGTTGAGCGGCAGCCATGATGAACAAGACCGAAAGGAGGAAGAGGGACAACAAACAGGAAGTCATCCTGAGCCGGAACATATCAACCTGAAACACAGAAGAAGAACATCAAAACCCGGGATAAGAGGTTGGATTCAGTCGGTGTGTCGTGTCTCTGCTGTCGGGTTGTTTCAGAGGTTCTGGGTGTAGGTCAGATCTTTATATTCTTTTTAAAAGTTTAATATTTGGCCATTATTTATGACGGGACAGCTGAAGAAATGAAAGGTGAATGACATGCAGCAAAGGGCCGCAGGTCAGAGTTGAACCCTGGCCCTCTGCGTCAAGGAGTAAACATCCTCCTCTATATATGGACATCCGCTCTACCAACTGAGCTGGCCGGGCGCCCAGATCTTTAGCTTCTTAGTTTCTTTAGTTTAAGTTAGTGGATCCTGTTAGTTTATAAATTATTCAGTGGAGAATAAGTTAATGCCCAATAGTTGGACAATGAAGACCTCGAAGGGCATTAACCCTACTTATTTATAGCATATTTTAATGCATTTTACAATCAAAATCTAAAGTTTTTTCCAACAATAACATAATGTTATTGTTATTGTTTCCCTGGTTACACCTGAGGGTTTGACTAATACCTAGAACAATTATTCCCATCCCATAATACGGTTCTTATGCAATTCAAACATTGTTCACTGTTCCCGGAAATAGGTTTTTATGTCCAAAAACAAACTGTTAAGCTGTCCAAAGACAATATTGATGATTATTTCATCATCCTGTTTGTGATGTATGTGAATGTTGTGTGTGATGTCTTTAAGCTACTGGGACCTTGAATTTCCCCTTGGGGATCAATAAAATATCTATCTATCTCTCTCTCTATATATATATATATATATCTGTCTATCTCTCTATCTATCTATCTATTGATCGATCTATCTATCTATCTATCTATCTCTCTATCTATCTATCTCTCTCTCTATCCATCTATCTATCTATCTATCTATCCTATCTATCTATCTATCTATCTCTCTATCTATCTATCCTATCTATCTATCTCTCTATCTATCTATCCTATCTATCTATCTATCTATCTATCTATCTATCCTATCTATCTATCTATCTATCTATCACATTACATTACAAGTCATTTAGCTGACGCTTTTATCCAAAGCAACTTATAATTAAGTGCGTTCAACCTTGAAGGTTCAAACTCCAGACAACAAGTAGTAAGTGTGAGTACATTAGCTCTAAATGGATAATGCTACGAAGAGCCCTATGAAAAGTGCAGAATCAAGAGAGATATATGTACACATACATTTTTTTTTTCCTTCATTATCCGAGGTGTAGTCGGAAGAGATGTGTTTTTAATAGGGCTGTCAGCGATGCGATTAAGGGCCGACGCGATTCATTTTTTTTAATCGCATGCCAGCATTTATAAATTTATTTTACATAGCCTAACAGGCTACTATTTTGACCCTTTGCAGCCCCGTTACTTATCATCAAGCTGCCACTTCCTCCTAACACATCCTGCTGTTGCTTACCAAAAATAATCATACAATAGTCATTATAAACATATATGGATATAACTCCTCTGTGGAGAATAACATGCTTCTTGATACCATAGAGGATAAAATATCACGCACCAAATACCCTTACTTTAGTTGTGGGAGGAGATTTTAATATAGCGATGATTAATATATAGACAGACAGCCACCAAGGAGGTCAGGGTCTCCTAACTCGTGTTCAATTGTATCATGGATAAATTGGACCTGGTTGATGTTTGGAGGGAGCAGTTTCCAAATGACAGACAGTATACCTGGTCCAATAAGGACTGGTCAAGACAATCCAGAATTGACTACTGGTTAGTTTCCAGATGTTTAACGAAGAACAACATTTCAGTCAATATCAGTAACACTCCATTGACCGATCACAAAGCGATTTCAATAACTCTGTCCTCGGATCAGTCCTCTGGCCCAAAAGCCTCATTTTGGAAACTTAATAGTTCCCTCCTTGAACATGATCAGGTCAAACGAAGAGTCAAAGAATTGATTGAAAACTTTTGGAATAAAGCAAACTCTCAGAAAGCTTATGGGACAAATTGGGAGCTTCTAAAATATGAGTTGGGGAAGTTTCTCAGGAGGTTTGGTGGTGATCTGGCCAAGAACAGACGAGCAGTTGAAGACGAGGTTATTAAGAAGCTAGTGTTTCTTTCTCAACAAGAGTCTCTATCTAATGAGGAAAAATGTGAATGTATGAAATTACAAAATAAATTGGATGACATTTATAAATCAAAAGCTAAGGGAGCCTATATAAGGTCAAGAAAACGATGGATGGAAGAGGGTGAGCAAAACTCAGCCTACTTCTTTAGACTTGAAAAGAGTAAAAATGTCCTGGCTGCTGTAGATCAAATTAAAGTGGAGGGAAACATTATAAAAGATCCAAGAGAGTTAGCCATCCACTGCTATAATTTCTATAACAATCTATACATATCTAATTACTGTGAGGTAACAACTAAATCATTTATGGACTCTATCAGCCATTGTAGAATGATATCCCCAGAAGACAGAGACTATTGTGATGATAGCATAGCCCAAGAGGAGGTTCTGAAGGCGATTAAAAATCTAAAAAACAACAAGAGCCCAGGGTGTGATGGTATAACTGCTGAATTATACAAAATGTTTGATGAATTACTAACTCCCTTTCTGGTAAAAGTTTTCTCAGAGAGCTTAGAGAAAGAAGCTCTTCCAACAACTATGACACAGGGTGTCATCACATTGATCCCGAAACCAGACAAGGACAGAAACTGGCTAGAAAATTGGCGTCCTATCACTCTCTTAAATAACGATTACAAAATGTTTGCACTAGTTTTCGCTAATAGACTTAAAGACGTGTTAGACTCTATTATAGATGAATCACAATCTGGGTTCATGAGGAAACGACATATTGCAAATAACATTAGAGTAGTGCTGGATTTGTTAGATTATAATGATCTTATCACTGACAACAGCTTCATTCTGTTCCTTGATTTTTATAAGGCGTTTGACTCGCTTGAACATCCTGCAAGCGCTTAAACAATTTGGATTTGGAGATGGCTTTTGCAGAACTGTCAGGACCCTGTATGAAAATGGTAGTAGTGCAGTAAAATTGAAATTTGGTACTTCCCCTAGATTCAGAGTTTCACGTGGTATCAAACAAGGGTGCCCAATCTCCCCATACTTGTTTTTGATCGCCTCTCAACTCTTAGCTCTACATGTCTCTAACAGTGCCTTGGAAGGGATAACATTGGCTGAAAGAAGTATCATCCTTAGTCAACTGGCTGATGGCACAACCATCTTCCTGAGAAATGCGTCCCAGATTCCCGCTGCGATAGAGCTGATCACAGGATGTTCACAAGCTTCAGGTCTCAAATTAAACTTAAGAAAATGTGAACTAATGGCAGTTAAAGAATGTGATGTTTCAACTATATGTGATATCCCTGTGAAGGATCAGGTTACATACCTGGGAACAATAATAACTAAAGACCACAATATGAGAAGTCTATTCAATGTTAGCCCTATCATTGAAAAAACAAAAAAGAAGTTAAACTCTTGGCTACAAAGAGACCTATCCTTGAGAGGAAGAGTGTTACTGACAAAAGCAGAATGAATTTCCAGACTTGCTTATGTGGCAGCCTCCTTGGATGTTGATTGTGTGGTATCGAAAATAATTGACAATATGTTATTTAATTTTGTGTGGAAAAACAAAACTCACTGTAATAATGAATAGAAATAAGTGTGTGGGTGGGGGGGCTTACATTTTTTGGACTTCACAACTTTAAGCAACACCGTCAAAATCAACTGGCTCAGACAATTCTTTAATAATCCAATATCACTATGGAATTTTATTCCTAGCTATATTTTCTCTAAAATTGGTGGCCTGAATTTTCTGTTATTATGCAATTATAATATTAGCAAACTCGCAATCAAACTGTCCAATTTTCATAAACACATGCTCTTGGCTTGGTCTCTCTTATTTAAACATAACTTCTCACTTCCCATGGCCACTGACTCACTATATGGATCGATCTGATACTGCTGTGGGGAGTTCATGCTTTTCTGCGGTGCGTTGGACTAAAAATAAAACAATTAGGACTTTATACCAAAAACATATTGTTTCTATTCCTTATATAATCCCATATTGGAACAGTTTAATAGAGAATGTCCCTTGGAAAAACATTTGGTCTTTGCCTTTCAAATATATGCTTACTAATAAAGTGAGAGAAGTTATACGTTTAGATTAATTGACAGATTCTACCCAGAAAAGTGTGTCCTTAAGCGATATAAACCAGATATTGAATCTGAATGCTCTTTCTGTAAAACGTCAGATGAAGATATTTCCCATTTATTTTGGAAATATTCCTACACAGAAACATTCTGGTCAAACGTCCTGGAATTTATCCAAACCTATTTCATTACGGATTTCTCTTTTTGTTTTAAGGATGTTTTCTTTGGTGTGGTTGAGTTTAAGACGGATAAGGAAGGAAAATATTTCATAATTAATCTTTTATTTCTACTCGCTAAATATCACATCCATAAATGTAAGTTCAGGGGCTCTAAACCTTTCTTTCCTGTGTTTCAAAATGAAGTCAATGAATACTTGGACTCTATACGATATTCAAAGAACTGTAAAGCTCTGATGTGCAGATATACTCAACACTTGTGACATCTTGTGACTGAATGATATTGGAACTCTAACTGTAAGTGATGCTACGAATCGGACTGCTTGTTGATTAGCCTTGATGGACTTTGCAGACTCCCTGGAATATTAATTGCTTATGTATTTATTTTGTAGTTGTGTGTATGTGTTGTTTGTAACTGCAAATGCTCTCAATAAATTAATATAAAAAGAAAATTAAAAAACACCCTGCTGTTGCAGGCTGCAGGCATGATGGAGAAACACAGCAGCAATAACTCTGAATGGAGCTTTTTATTTTCCAAAACTCCCGGACGGCTCGTAGACAAGTCTAAACCATATGCACGTTGTGTAAAGCTGAATTAAAATATCACCGAAGCACGTCAAGCTTGAGCTACCACCTACGGAGCTAAGCATAGTAGTACAGTTAACGTGATGCTACCCACTAGCGGGATAAACGGGTGGCAACTACCTGTAGACCTGTCAGCATCGTAGAGGACTCAGGTCTTTAAGACGTAGTACGGTTGACCTGTCTTGTTGCCGTCGAGGGAGACGGTAGTTTCACCATACACATACCACACGGAGAATGCAGCCACACTGGAACTGCTGCAGAGTCCAAACTCTGTCTCATTGACTGCTGATCACTGGACGTCAGTGAGGAATCTACATTATTTAGGAGTTACTAAACACTAGATTGACTCTGGTAAGGATAGGGATCTTTAGTTTTTTAGTTAGGTACTTGGAGGAATGGTGCAATAATGACAGATTCACACATTTTTCTTTTGTTTACAGTAAATAAATAATTACAAATCTTAAAATCAAGTTCATAAAGTAACTTTCTTTGCATTCGTTTGATTCCCAATCAAGATCCTCTGGTAAGAACTGCTTTCCATTGTTAATATGTCCTTAAAAACTGTTCTGAAATGCAAAATAATAGAATTTTAATCATGTGATAAAATATGTGATTAATCGCGATTAACTATAGAAATTCAGCGATTAAACGCGATTAAAAAATTTTAATCATTTGACAGCCCTAGTTTTTAGCCTTTGGCGGAAGATGTGTAGGTTTTCAGCCATCCTGATGTCAATAGGGAGCTCATTCCACCATTTAGGAGCCAGGACAGCAAACAGTCGGGATTTCGTTAAGTGATTAGTTGCCCCTCGCTGTGAGGGGGCAGCAAGCAGGTTTGCTGATGCAGAGCGGAGTGGGGGGGTTGGTGTATAGGGTTGGACCATGTCCTCGATGTATGCTGGGGCTGATCCATCATGGCCCTGTATGAGAGTACTAGTGTCTTGAACCAGATGCGGGCAGCAACTGGTAACCAGTGAAGAGAGCGGAGGAGCGGTGTAGTGTGAGAGAACTTGGGGAGGTTGAAGACAAGTCAAGCTGCTGCATTCTGAATGAGCTGCAGGGGACGGACGGCACATGCAGGCAGGCCAATCAGGAGGGAGTTGCAGTAGTCTAGACGTGAGATGACTAGAGCCTGAACCAGAACCTGAGCTTCCTTCAGCATTAGAAGGGGACGTATCCTTCTGATGTTATGCAGCATGTAACTACACGATTGGGTAGTTGCAGCAATGTTGGCAGTGAAGGAGAGTTGGTCGTCCAGTGTCACACCCAGGTTTCTAGCAGTCTGGGTGGGGACTACCACAGAGTTGTCAATTGTTATAGTCAGGTCCTGGGTAGGAGAGCCTTTCGCTGGAAGAAAAAGGAGCTCAGTCTTGTCAAGGTTGAGTTTCAGACTCCGGAAAGGAGAGAATTAGTTGGGTGTCATCTGCGTAGCTGTGATAAGAAAAGCCATGCGACTGAATGACAGAGCCGAGAGAGTTGGTGTACAGAGAGAAGAGGAGGGGACCCAGGACTGATCCCTGAAGAACCCCAGTTTTGAGTGGGCAAGGTTCTGATGTAGATCCTCTCCAAGTTACCCGGCGGGGAGACGGGTCTGTAGTTATTTACTCTATCTATCTATCTATCTATCTATCTATCTATCTATCTATCTATCTATCTATCTATCTATCTATCTATCTCTCTATCTCTCTCTCTCTCTCTCTATCTCTATCTCTCTATCTATCAATCTATCTATCTAAACTGTCCAAAAACAAACTGTTAAAGAAACTGTTAAACTGTCCAGAGAGAGCTTTCCGGGGTCTGTATATATCCGGGGTCTATATATATATATAATATATAAGGGCTGTCAATTGATTAAAAAATCTAATCTAATTAATGATATACTCTGTGATTAATTAAACGAAAGTAATCGCATACATAATTAACGGTGCTTGAACCGAGACTTTTTAAGAAAGTAAAAAAAGAAAAGAAAAAAAAAGGGTACTAAACAACAGTTGGTGACATTAAAGAACGGCTTGTTTATTGCTAAGGCCATATGGTCAACATTAAATGTTTAATAATAATGTAATCACAACACAATAACTTATTTCACTAGTAAATTGCTGTTGAACGACAAAAACAACAACCAGATGGGAAAAGGACATTTACAATAACTTCAAATGCACCACGAGTCTGTAGTTTACCAGTTTCATTGAACGCACCGTCTGTGTTGTTTCTCCGACGGCAGCTGCAGATTGTTACATCCCGGTGTTGAATCCTCTACAGTAAAACACAGTCACACTTTAGGAAAACACAGTCACACTTTACACCGTTTAGTGTTAGCTGTCAGCATTTTAACCCTGTTTAATCAGCTACTAGCTAGTGGTAGGCTAACGTTAACTGCTGTTGAGTATAGTGTTAACTAGCTAGCGGTAGGCTAACGTTAGCTGCTGTTGAGTATAGTGTTAACTAGCTAGCGGTAGGCTAACGTTAGCTGCTGTCGAGTATAGTGTTAACTAGCTAGCGGTAGGCTAACGTTAGCTGCTGTTGAGTATAGTGTTAACTAGCTAGCGGTAGGCTAACGTTAGCTGCTGTCGAGTATAGTGTTAACTAGCTAGCGGTAGGCTAACGTTAGCTGCTGTTGAGTATAGTGTTAACTAGCTAGCGGTAGGCTAACGTTAGCTGCTGTTGAGTATCGTGTTAACTAGCGTCATGTGCAGCAGTGTTTGTGTTTCAGAGCATCAGAGAGAAGAGCAGACATATCAGTGGCACCAGATTTCGGTAGCCAGGGTTGGCAGGAAGAAGATTTTTAAATCAAATAAAGTAAATGTTCCAATTAATAATCCAAGCAGCACATTCTCGTCTCCCTCCTTCATTTTAGAGTCCAATGGTGCTAGAACGGCTCCGGGTCAAACCTCAATATGGAATGGATTAATCTGCGTTATTTTTTTAACGCGTTATTTTTTCTCAGATTAATTAATCGAAATTAACGCGTTATTTTGACAGCCCTAATATACATATATATATATATATATTTTTTTTTTAGAGACAGCTTTCCGGGGTCCTCCAGTGTGCAGAGGAAGTTGCAGCAGTGAACAGAGGTCAGAGGTCACTCTGTACAGACAGATCTGAGGGTTTGTTCCTCCTGTTGCTCCACAGCTGGCGGAGAAACTTGAACTGCGGTAACCCCTGTTACACAACACTCCTCTCCTTCTCTTTTCTCTCTCTTTCTCTCTCTCTCTACTTCTCTTTTCTCTCTCTCTCTCTCTCTCTCTCTCTCTCTCTCTCTCTCTCTCTCTCTTTTCTCTCTCTCTCTCTCTCTCTACTTCTCTTTTCTCTCTCTCGCTCTCTCTCTCTCTCCTTCTTTTTTCTCTCTCTCTCTCTCTCCTTCTCTTTTCTCTCTCTAACTCTCTCTCTACTCTTTTCTCTCTCTCGCTCTCTCTTTTCTCTCTCTTTCTTTCTCTCCTCTCTCTCTCCTTCTCTTTTCTCTCTCTAACTCTCTCTCTCCTCTTTTCTCTCTGTCTCTCTCTCTCTCTCCTCTTTTCTCTCTCTCTCTCTCTTCCTTCTCTTTTCTCTCTCTTTCTCTCTCTCTCTCTCTTCTCTTTTCTCTCTCTCTCTCTTTTCCTTCTCTTTTCTCTCTCCTCTTTTCTCTCTCTCTCTCTCCTTCTCTTTTCTCTATAACTCTAACCCTCCTCCTCTCTCTCTCTTTTCTCTCTCTATGTCTCTCTCTCTTTCTCTTTTCGCTCTAACTCTAACCCTCCTCTCTTTCTCTTTCTCTCTCTTTTCTCTGTCAACAGCCTCCCGTCCTTCAGCCTGTTTTTCTTTCTCTGTAAAGTACAAAGAGAAGCTAAGAAATCTGTTTAATTTGTATTTAAACTCATTAGTAATCCCTCAATGGGATTACAGTGAATAGTTTTACATTTATTTTACTGGGTTCTTGTTCTTGTTTGTTTGTTGTTAATTCATTTTTAATATTTGAACTGTTGTATATATTTCCTGTTAACCCTTCTAAGCATCAAGAGGATCTGAGACACTGCAGCTGCTTTTTGACACATCGATCCCACTCCGGGACCCACGTGCATTCAAACCTCACTACAACCGAAGGTCTGAGCACAATAACACACAAAAATAAGATGGTGACCACCTGACAGTCTAAACAACATAAAAAGGAATAAAAACTGTCCATATTTATGAAAGTGGTGTAGAACTACACTCTGAAACAGTAAGGGGTCCTTCATAAAGCCGCCTATTTTCATGAAGCATTGGTACATGTAGCTGTGAAATGCAAACACTGTAATTGTAAAAAGAAGTTAACTTAACGTCACACTCACACACTCTGTATCGTGACGTTCGCTTAACTGACATGCAGCACAAGAACGGGACAGTTAGGTCTAGGAACAGATGGTGGGTGGGGTTACAAAATGTAGGTTTCAGTGACACACGGGACAAGAACGGGAAAGTCCTGTGTTGTTTGACCCCCCGTCCCGTCCCGTACAGACGCTGAAGGGGATTGGTGCGTCGGTACCAACAGTCAGTAGGAGAAGGGTTGGACAAACCCGTGAATGAGAATGTGTTGCATGATGTTACTTTAACGTCTCGTCATTAATGTGTCAGATGTTATAAAACAGGAAGCAGAATTCCCAAACTAATTAATGAAACTCAGTGGATTTACTGTAAGAAGACAGACAGACAATGAATTCAAGCTTTGACAGTAAAGTCTCTTTTAAAACATCAGTAATCATCAGGTCTGAAGCTTCAAACAGCCTTTAACGAGCAGAAAGTCCTCACAAATATAGACATACCGGCCCACACACACTCTGTAATCTGTTTGATTACAGCTCAGAGCCGACAGCCAATCACCAGCCAGCTGCTGCATCCACATCTGGTGACCACTAACCGCTAACAGCTAACTGCTAGCAGCTAGCAGCTAACAGCTACAGCTAACCTCTAATTAAAAAGCTTCAGATGAAAGAGAAGAAGACTACACCCAGCCTGACCTCTGACCTCTGGTCTGTCACATAATATACAACATAATATATAAATGTAATATAACCTTCAGCACGTTATACTTTAAACATAATATATAAATATAATAGAACCTTCAGCACCTTATGCTTTAAACATAATATATAAATATAATATAATCTAGTCAGATTTCACACAGAACAGAAACACAGGAGATACCCTGTTACTCACCTGTCCATGATGAACGTCTGTCTGTCTGTCTGTCTGTCTGCCTGCCTGCCTGTCTGTCTGTCTGTCTATCTGTCTCTCTGTCTGTCTGTCTGTCTCTCTCTGTCTGTCTGTCTGTTTCTCTCTCTGTCTGTCTGTCTGTCTTTAGTTGAACTCTGAATGATGAAATGATAAAATGATGAAATGAAATGAACTCACAGTGTGAAGGAGGAGCGTCTGAAGCGTTTCTGTTCTTCTGTCTCTGTTCACTCTTAATGTCTCTGTCTCTCTGTGTGGACACTTTTATCCCGAGGGATACACTGACTCCTCCCCCCCTGCGCCAACCCCCTTCTCCCTCTCCCTTTTAAGAGAACATTGGCTTCTCTTCTCTCTTCTTACATTTGACAATGTTTCTGTCTGATTATAATGTCACAGTGACAGAGAACCCACTTTCCAGGAAAACCAAAGCTGTGTGTATGTGTGTGTGTGTGTGTGTGTGTGTGTGTGTGTGTGTGTGTGTGTGTGTGTGTGTGCGTGCGTGATGGTCTCAGGATGTTTCTGTTGAACTAAAGCATTTGATTTAACATCACCCCCACCCCAACCACTCACACACATACACACACACACACACACACACACACACACACACACACACACACACACACACACACACACAAGACAGAGTTATACAAGAACCTTTTGGTTTGGAGTCCATTTCTTGTGTGAATGTGGTATGTCTGATAATAAAATAAACTTTAAAATACATACATACACACACACACACACACACTCTCTCACACACACATATACAGACACACACATTCACACACACAGACAGACACACACACACACACACACAAAGATATATTGTACTTGCACAATCATTGGTTCAAAAAACTAATGTATTGTGAAATACCATTGAAACGTTACTTCAGATCAGCCACACACAAGCTACCCATAGTTTCACTGGGTCATCGTTCGTACAATCATTAAATACTGTAGCACAAAATAGGTGATACATGTTTCATTATGGTACTACATATAAATACATCCCTGTAAAAGTACTGCAGTAGTAGAGAAAATACTACGGACCAATGTTGTATGAGTATATATTATATATTTCCTTGAAAATGAGTTTATTTTAAAAATGTGACAAGGGGGGGCCTTATATAAGCTGAAGCTTCCGACCCTACCCTTTGGTTATGACCAATAAAATTCATTCATTCATTCATTCATATATATATATATATATAATATATTAGCGATTAATCGCTGAAGTTCTATAGTTAATCGCGATTAATCGCATGTTTTATCACATGATTAAAATTCTATTATTTTGCATTTCAGAACAGTTTTTAAGTCCATATTAACAATGAAAGCCGTTCTTACCAGAGGATCTTAACTGGGAATCAAATGAATGCAAAGAAAGTGACTTTATGAACTTGACTATTATTTATTTACTGTAAACAAATATGTGAATCTGTCATTATTGCACAATTCCTCCAAGTACCTAACTAAAACACCACAGCAATTGACTGAGATGTAACACTAACACGTTGCTTATACAGTACAAACTAAATGGTCCAAAAACCAGATGCCACAGCAGGACATTTAACCTTTACATTTTTAACAAGGATTGAGAACAATTGACTGAGATGTAACACTAACAACCACCGTTAAGGCAAACGAGTGTAAAGTCCAGCCAGAGTCAATATAGTGTTTAGTAACTCCTAAATATTTTTTATTACTCACTGACGTCCAGTGATCACCGGTTAATGAGACAGAGTTTGGACTCTGCAGCAGTTCCAGTGTGGCTGCTTTCTCCGTGTCATACAGGCTGTGTGTGGTGAAACTACTGTCCCCCTCGATGGCAGTGTATAAGACGGGTCAGAACATGCCAACCGTAGTATGTCTTTAAGACCCGAGTCCTCTACCATGCTGACAGGTCTGCAGTTAGTTGCCACCCATTTTGCAAGAGCTGTATTAATTTTTTTGGATTTGGTTTCATCCACAGGTCGGCAAGTAGCACTCTCCAAAATACTGCTTTACCTGAGCCCGCTAGCATCAAACTGTGTCACGTTAATATGCTTAGCTCGTAGGTGGTAGCTCAAGCTTGACGTGCTTCGGTGATATTTTAATTCGGCTTTACACAACGTGCATATGGCTTTGACTTGTCTACGAGCCGTCAGGGAGTTTTTTAAAAGAAAAGGGTTGCTGCTGTCTTTCTCCATGCCGGCAGCCTGCCTGCATTCTGCAGCAGAAGATGTGTTATAAAGAAGTACGGCAGCGGCAAAGGGTCAAAATAGTAGCCGTTAGGCACGACGCAAACCCTAGTGAAGTGTAAAATAAATTAATAAATGCCGGCATGCGATTAATGCGATTAAAAAAAATTAATCGCATTGCGTCTGCCCTTAATCGCATCGCGATTAACGCGTTAACGCTGACAGCCCTAATATATATATATTAGGGGTGGTACGGTTCACAAAATCCACGGTTTGGTTCATATCACGGTTTTAGGGTCACGGTTTTCGGTTCTGTACGGTTCTTGTTATTTTTTCTTTTAATCTTTAACAGTCCAGAAATATACTTCAGCATCTGATATATAGCTAAAATTAGCATATTGAATGCATGTTGCACAATACATGCACACAGCTGCAGTTATAGATATTGTTTTATTTCCGCTGTTGTCATAGGTAACATGAAATCCAAAATGTTCCCACACACCAGACTTATACGACGCTGGCGCATCCTCCAACTCCGGGCAGCCTTCCTTATCTCTCCCACTTGACATTTCTGCATGTGACGTGACCTGCAGCAGCAGCACTCCACACTCCCGAGGAGCGGTCGGCTCGGCGCCTCTCAAAATCTGACGAAAATCTTCTAAACTGACCTTTGTCGATCAAAAAACAGACAGATACAGCAACTGTATGGCCTATTTCTCGCTTAAAATGTTTTCAGAAACATGTTACGGTGAACTATTTTCGTAAAATACGAGATCGTATTCAGAACGAGACGCCATTAGAGTCTGTTTTCAAATTCGGGAGTAGCAAGAACCACGTGACGCGTTCGTCCAATCAGCTGCCATGTGTTGCGTTTGTCACGCTCATCCCCCTCGTCGTTTCCAGTAAGTGTTTTAACATAGGTGTCGAAAGTGGGCGCTACGGCAGTAAGTGGTTAGTGCATATTAATAGTGTACTGACAAACCATGCGACACACACATGCTCCGAACCAAGACAAGCGAACCGAGCAGTTCAGATGTTTTTTCATGAACCGTACCACCCCTAATATATATTTATTTATTTACTGTATTTAACCTTAATTTACAGTATAAGTCGATTGAGAACAAATTCTCATTCACACAGTTCAACATTCATACCTGGAAGCTGCCCAGTACCACCACAGTCTGATCTGACCACATTCATACTGGAAGCTGCCCAGTACAACCACAGTCTGATCTGACCACATTCATACTGGAAGCTGCCCAGTACTACCACAGTCTGATCTGATCACATTCATACCTGGAAACTGCCCTTAATGTCTAAACCGTTGGCAACAAAAGTGTGTACACCCCTATGTTAAATTCCCATAGAGGCAGGCAGACTTTTATTTTGAAAGGCCAGTTATTTCATGGATCCAGGATACTATGATCCTGATAAAGTTCCCTTGGCCTTTGGAATTAAAATAGCCCCACATCATCACATACCCTTCACCATACCCCCACATCATCATCATCAGGATCATAGTATCCTGGATCCATGAAATAACTGGCCTTTCAAAATAAAAGTCTGCCTGCCTCTATGGGAATCTAACATAGGGGTGTACTGACTTTAGTTGCCAGCGGTTTAGACATTAATGGCTGTGTGTTGAGTTATTTTGAGGGGACAGCACATTTACACTCTTATACAAGCTGTACACTTCAGTGTTGTCCCATTAAAAGATATAATGAAATATTTACTAAAATGTGAGGGGTGTACTTACTTTTGTGAGATACTGTATACCTGTCAGCTGTGATTCTCTTATAAATACCTGTCAGCTGTGATTCTATTATAAATACCTAACCTATACAGTCTATATAATAACCTAACCCTCAGCTGTGATTCTACCTCCGAACAGCAGGCGGCGGGCTGAACCTTCCGCGGATAACAAGCTCCGTGAACCGGAAACACACCGCTACCACTTCCTGTTTCCGTCAACACACGTGTGTTTGTGTGGAGAGAAAACGCCAAAGAAATAAATAGAACCAGAACCCGAACCCGTTTAGACCCGTTTAGAAGAAGTCCGCGATGTTGCAGCAGCTGGGTCTGATCGGGACCCTCCGGGACGAGGACCAAAGTCCGGAGGAACCCGACACCGAGTCCGAGCAGGAGGTGAGTCAGCCCTGTCACACGGCCGCAACTCTCCCCCGGAGAAACGGCTCTGCCAGGCGGCTGCAGGGGAACCAGAGCCGGGCAGGAAAACAGCAGATTCACCGCTGTCTGATCCATACAGTTATAAAGACAGGCAGGGATTAAATAGATATTTAAATATCTAAAAATCTGTTGACACGTTTACCTTTTAGATTTAGGAGTATTAACTTAGCCAACCAAATTAAAAGACATAAGATAAATAGAACTTTACATTTTATGATATTGAGTCACATCCAGCGGATCAGTAACAAGTTTATCTGCTGACGTCAGTGATCCAACTGTAAGCACATTTAAATATGATTCTGCTTTTTATAAAAGTATTTAAATAGTTTTATTTGACACTAATCTGTCGCACAACAACTTTTATTTACATACAAAGTATGCAGAGAGAGGGGGTTCTGTATATTCAACCGTGTGTGTGTGTGTGTGTTTGTGTTTGTCTCTCTCTCTCTCTCTGTGTTTGTCTCTCTCTCTCTCTGTGTGTCTCTCTCTCTCTCTCTGTGTGTCTCTCTCTCTCTCTCTGTGTGTGTCTCTCTCTCTCTCTCTCTCTCTGTCTCTCTGTGTGTTTGTGTGTCTGTCTCTCTGTGTGTGTGTTTCAGGACGAGCCGATCGTCCTGAACAGGAAGAAGAAGTTGGGGAGTCGCGGGGCGAAGGACTTCAACGCTGACTTTGATTTTGGAGAGAGAGACGGACCGACCAATGACGACTGGGTGATGGCCGACGTCATGAAGCAGCTTAAGAACAAGGTACCACCTTACAGAACCTTACAGAACCTTACAGAACCCCCCTCTGTGTCGGTACAGTCGTGTTGGAGCCTCCAGTTCTCGTTTTAAACACTTTTTAAAACAAAAAACTAAATGGGACTCAGAGGTAGAGGTCGGCCGATTTTTGGCATTTTCTTTTACATAATCGGCATCGGCCAATATCCCAGTATATCAATCCGATTAATAGGCAGGTGCATCTGCGGACAGCCTAGTGTTAAAAACATGAATAGGCGACATTTTTTTACAGCGCACCCAGACCAGCTGCCTCCAGCCCCTCCCCTCGTGAAGTCTTGCTGTGTGTCTCGCGCAGTCACTTCAGGATCAGATGCTAGCGTTAGCAGTAGCATGCTGCCGGTGTTCCTGCCTTGGGATTAACTGTACTAATGAAACCATACAAAACACCGTAGCCACAGCGCTGTGGAAGCTCCCCGAATGTCATTTATCAGAGTCTGGTTGTTACCCCTGTCTGTGGAAGTCTCATCCACTCTATAACGGAGCTAACTGGAGCTAACCACTAACGGAGCTAATGGTTGCTAACAGAGCCTTCAGTTCTCCGTGCCTGTATCCATTAACTGCATCTATGGACTCAAGCACGAATAAAACCCTTCATTTCATTAAATTGGCTGGACGAGTTTTAAATTCCAACTCAGAGTTGTTTGAATGACAGAAATGTGCTCAGATAAGATCCTAATGAGTGCTACAGGACATGTAACAGTAGGGCCCCCAAAACACAGATACAACACTTCACCAAATGAACAATGATCTAACAAACAAGGTGACCAAGAACTGACTTTAGAGAGCCCTGGTCTGATGTGATTCAACAAGAGTTAGGAGGAAATAGTGTGAGATTAATAATAATATGTCACTTTCTGTGAAGCTTGAGGATTTGTATTCTCAGAAGTTTAATAAATGCTGCTAAGTGCACTAAACTTTATTTTTTCATTGAAAAGTTTATTTGACAAAGTTTATTTTCTTCTTACCTGTTTCGTTTATTTAATATATTTTTCATACATTATTTATACAATATACAGTATGTTTTTACATGATACATTTTTAATTGAAGTATACAAGTGTAGATTGGTGAAGTGTTCAATAAATGTTTTTGTAGAGAAATTCTGTGTATATTAGTGTTACATTTTATCTTTCAAATAGAGGTTTAAAAACTAGCACATATCGGCCAAATATCAGCCAAAATAAGTCGGCCATCGGCCAGAGAAAACCCAT
>NC_135858.1:37754220-37811720 GCF_031162955.1 Sander vitreus | reverse complement strand
GTTGTGGAGAGAACAAGACATTTGATGACATCATCTTGGGCTTTGGGCAACACTGATCAACATTTTAGAGACCAAAAAATTGATCCATTCAGCCAGAACATAACCCACACATTAATCCACAGTGAAGATAATCGTAGTTGCGACTAGTTCCTAACCCTAACCCCTGGTCCTAGACTAATGTGTGCGTTGGTGTCTAGGCGGGTTGGACCTGAAGTCTCAGGAGGCTGCGTTGAGGGCGGGGCCAGATGTTCTGGTAGCTACACCGGGTCGGCTGATTGATCATCTTCACAACACGCCGAGCTTTGAGCTGAGTCACATTGAGATCCTGATCCTGGACGAGGCCGACCGGTAAGCGCCTGCAGCCACAGAGAAACACGTCAGCACCGGTAAACTCCGTCTGAAACCATGACTCAGCGTTTTATTGTGTGTGTCAGGATGCTGGACGAGTACTTTGAAGAGCAGATGAAGGAGATCATCCGGTTGTGTTCCTACAACAGACAGACCATGTTGTTCTCTGCCACCATGACTGAGGAGGTGAGTGTCATGTGACCTGTGTCTCCAGCTGTTTCATTGGGTAATGTGACCTGTGTCTCCAGCTGTTTCAGTGTGTCATGTGACCTGTGTCTCCAGGTGAAGGAACTGGCGGCCGTGTCGTTGAAGCAGCCAGTCAGGATCTTCGTTAACAGCAACACTGACGTCGCTCCGTTTCTGAGACAAGAGTTTGTCAGAATCCGACAGAACCGAGAAGGAGACAGAGAGGCTGTGGTGGCTGGTAGGTACTTATAATACTATAATCATCATGTAGTAGTACTGAGAATAATATGATAATCATGTAGTAGTACTGAGAATACTGCAGTTCTAACCATGTAGTATTATTGAGAAAACTGCAGTTCTAATAATGTAGTATTACTGAGAATACTGCACTAGTTATTACTTTGTCTGTGTGTGATATACTATAGCATTAGTACTTTGTCTGGTCTGTGGGGAGAAGGACTCACCTTCCAGTCAGTTTTTGTTTCGTTCTAATCGCCACATTGGAGGAATGCCCTCATAAATGAAATGTTTAGTGTTTCCACAGACGGACTCAACTTCAGTGAACAATGTCAGCAGACAGTTTGAAACAAAGTGTTGTCCATTGAACTCGACTAACAAGGCTAACTGGGCTAAGCTAACTAGCATCATGCTACAGCTGATACACAACTAGTGCACTCTCGGAGCTTTCAGAGTAAAACTCCCACTACAGAATTTCTGTTGCATGTAGTCGAGATAAACAGACTTTGTTGACGTGTTTGGGTCACCGGGCATACAGAATGTCCTGAACCAAAACGGTGCGGCAAGAATACACGTACCGTTACAGCTCTAATCTATCAATTGTTTTTGAGGAAAGCACTGCATGTGGTACCTTGGTCAGGGTTTCAGTCATTACAGACGGGTGTGTGTAAAACATTAAGTGTGTGATGTGTGTGTTTAAAACATTATTATATGATACAGACTTTTTGTGTTTGGGTCACACACTGTACCGAAACGGTTCAGGACGGATACATGTACCATAACAGTCCTAATGATGTTGCTAAAGGCGCCCCCCCCCCCCCGAACACTAACTGTCGTGTGTTCTAGCGCTGCTGACACGGACCTTTCAGGATCACGTGATGTGTTTCACTCAGACAAGGAAACAGGCTCACAGACTGCACATCCTGCTGGGACTGCTGGGGCTGAAGGTCGGAGAACTGCACGGAGAACTGAGCCAGAACCAGAGACTGGAAAACCTCAGGTACACAGAACCAAAGACTGGAGAACCTCAGGCACACACACACACACACACACACACACACACACAGAACAAGGTACTGGAGAACCTCAGGTACACAGAACCAGAGACAATAACTAATATGTGTAATATGTATTTACCCTCGTTGTTCTCTATGTTCTCAGGCGTTTTAAGGACGATCAGATTGATATCTTGGTGGCAACAGACGTAGCGGCCAGAGGTCTGGACATCGATGGAGTCAAAACGGTGAGAGTTCCTCCCAGTTTACTTTAGTTCCTCCCAGTTTACTTTAGTTCCTCCCAGTTTACTTTAGTTCCTCCCAGTTTACTTTAGTTCCTCCCAGTTTACTTTAGTTCTTCACAGTTTACTTTAGTTCTTCACCCTTTACTTTAGTTCTTCACCCTTTACTTTAGTTCTTCACCCTTTACTTTAGTTCTTCACCCTTTACTTTAGTTCTTCACCCTTTACTTTAGTTCTTCACCCTTTACTTTAGTTCTTCACCCTTTACTTTAGTTCTTCACCCTTTACTTTAGTTCTTCACCCTTTACTTTAGTTCTTCACCCTTTACTTTAGTTCTTCACCCTTTACTTTAGTTCTTCACCCTTTACTTTAGTTCCTTTAGGTATCTTTGTAGTTACTGTACAATAAATTAAATTACTGTGGATTTACTGTTTGTCTTTCTCTCTCTGTCTCTCTCTCTCTGTCTCTCTCTCTCTCTCTCTTCCTCCCTCCCTGTCTCTCTCTCACTCCCTGTCTGTGTCTCAGGTGATAAACTTCACCATGCCGTCCACGGTGAAGCACTACGTCCATCGTGTGGGCCGTACAGCGAGAGCCGGTCGCTCCGGGCGTTCGGTGTCTCTGGTTGGAGAGACGGAGAGGAGGATGCTGAAGGAGGTGGTGAAGTCAGCCAAGAGCAGCGTGAAGGCTCGCGTCCTCCCGCCAGGTAACAGACAGACTGAGTTTTGCATTTTGGCTGTCGGGTTTTTTGGAGCAAGAAGTGTTATTATATCCATCCATATTTGGATGAGAGGGCAGAGCTGGGGAGGATGACACGCCTGTGTTGTTTATGGTTTCATGGTGCCGTGCTAAGCTAAACGCTAAAGAGGGAAAGATTCAGATTTTCAACCCTTCTGAAGCGAGTCATCCAACGGGAGATTTACCGGTGGATAAACACAGACCTCGGGTACTGGAGACATTCATCTGCATGTACAGCAGAACAGAACATCTGCTGATGTTCCCTTAAGTTACCAACATGTTCCAGTGAACGTTGCTGAAGTGAGAGGGTCAAAAACAAGTTGAGGTCTATTTTAATGTCCCCAGAGTTGGCATGGTTAGCATTGCTAAGCCTCTGTCCTGATTGACAGTCTGTTTTCAAATGAATGGGAATATCATTTACTAAATGAACATCATGCCCTATTGAAGAAGACTTGAAACTAGTGATTGAGACCATAAACGTCAGATAACAGCAGTGACTGTTTCCTGTCTCTCAGACGTGATCCTGAAGTTCAGAGATCTGATCACGAAGCTGGAGAAAGACGTGGAAGCTGTGATGAAGCTGGAGAGAGAGGAGAGAGAGCTGGCTGCGTCCGAGGCCAAGGTACACTGATGCTAACCCCATCTAACATAGTCTCTAATTACTACACAGCATTTAAAGAAAACTCACTTTTAAAGCTGCTTCACCTGTTACACTCCTTATTTCCTTCTTCCTCCTTCCTTCTTCCAAAACAGCCAGGAGTTTGCATTTTAAACATTTCTTCTTCTATTTTAGCTGTTTTTATATTCTTGTTAACAAAGGGTTTTTTATAGTTTTACCCCTCTGTAATGTTTAATGTAAAGCACGTTTGAAGCGCCTTGGTGATGAAATGTGCTGTAGAGATAAATCCGTCTTGCTTTACAAACTAACGGATGAATTGTTTGTTTTGGCGGTCAGTTGCTGGTATTTCAGGCTGCTCGTTGAAATGATTTGTTAGCATGTCAGGCTAACTAGCTTCTTTTAAACACGTCATGTTTAACAGAGTGTGTGTGTGTGTGTGTATAGTTGAGTGTGGCTCAGAAGCGCCTCGATGGCTCCGCCTCCTCTTCTGACTCACAGCGAGTTTGGTTTCAGACTCAGCAGGAGAGAAAACAGAGCCGCGGTGAGTACAAATACACACAATGATACACACAAAAACACAATGATACACACAATTTAAACCAGTAGAGAGGCAGGTGTGGCAACATGTAACTCCTTTATTTAATTCAGTTCTATTTCTAGTATCAGATCCTATACCAGGAGTCATCTCAGGACACTTTATAGATAGAGTAGGTCTAGACCACTCTATCATTCATAGAGACACAACACCCCCCCAGTAGGTCTAGACCACTCTATCATTCACAGAGACACAACAACCCCCCCCAGTAGGTCTAGACCACTCTATCATTCACAGAGACACAACAACCCCCCCCTAGTAGGGCTAGACCACTCTATCATTCACAGACACAACAACCCCCCCCAACTTGATTTTCTTCATGTTGACCCTGACTTTTCATCAGTTAACTGAACTCTGTAACTTTACTAGGACTGCATATTTGAACTCTTGTTTCTCTCCGTCAGTGTCGAAGGCTCTACAGGAGTTTGATCTCGCTCTGAGAGGGAAGAAGAAGAGAGAAAAGTTCCTGAAAGACGGCAAGAAGAAGGATCTGACGGTAAGACCAGGAAGTGAAGAATATAAGCTAAGAATTACTCAGTGACCTGCTGGGTCTGAAGGTGACTGAAGGGTTCAGCTCATAAATGTGCAGTTAATTGTATGGAGTTTGGTTGAGGCAGCAGTTCAAGATAAAAGTCCTCACATGTCTTGTTTTATCCACAGCTCAAAGATATTCAGTTGACTGTCACAGAGGAGAGAAGAAACTAGAAAGAATCAGAGATGTTTTTCTGTTGGAGCTGTTGATTCAGGTTTAGTGTAATGATGTCTGTCTGTCTGTCTGTCTGTCAGTCTGAGGAGCGCTCTCAGTTTGAGATTTTGAAGGCTCAGATGTTCGCTGAGCGAGCGGCCAAGAGAGAGAGACGCCCGAAGAGAGCGAGAGCCATGCCGGAGGATGAGACGCCAATCAAAGGTCCGAAATACTGTACACACGTAAACTACATCAGTACTGAGATATACCATCAGTACTCAGATATACAGTGGACATAAAAAGTCCACACCCCCCTGTTAAAATGCCAGTTTGTGACTTTTTCCACTTTTTAATGTGACCAATTCAATTGAAAAACAAACTGAAATCTTCGAGGGGGGAAAATAAAAAATAAAAACCTTATAATAGCCTGGTTGCATAAGTGTGCACACCCTCTTATAATTGGGTCTGTGGTCAGAATTAAGCAATCACATTCAAACTCATGTTAAATAGAAGAATAGAATTAATCACAAATAAAGTTTAGCTGATCTAGTAGGATTTTCTAGCTGCAGGAATTTCTGGCAAGTACTGGCTGGAGAATATAATCCTGGAATACAGGAAGTTCTGAATAACCAAACACAAATCCTCCTCCTATCATGGAGACTCTTTACTGTAGGCCGTGTTGTCCTCTTTACTGTAGGCCGTGTTGTCCTCTCTTTACTGTAGGCCGTGTTGTCGTCGTCCGTGTTGTCCTCTCTTTACTGTAGGCCGTGTTGTCGTCGTCCGTGTTGTCCTCTCTTTACTGTAGGCCGTGTTGTCCTCTCTTTACTGTAGGCCGTGTTGTCCTCTCTTTACTGTAGGCCGTGTTGTCCTCTCTTTACTGTAGGCCGTGTTGTCCTCTCTTTACTGTAGGCCGTGTTGTCGTCGTCCGTGTTGTCCTCTCTTTACTGTAGGCCGTGTTGTCCTCTCTTTACTGTAGGCCGTGTTGTCCTCTCTTTACTGTAGGCCGTGTTGTCCTCTCTTTACTGTAGGCCGTGTTGTCCTCTCTTTACTGTAGGCCGTGTTGTCCTCTCTTTACTGTAGGCCGTGTTGTCCTCTCTTTACTGTAGGCCGTGTTGTCCTCGTCTCTTTACTGTAGGCCGTGTTGTCCTCTCTTTACTGTAGGCCGTGTTGTCCTCTCTTTACTGTAGGCCGTGTTGTCCTCTCTTTACTGTAGGCCGTGTTGTCCTCGTCTCTTTACTGTAGGCCGTGTTGTCCTCGTCTCTTTACTGTAGGCCGTGTTGTCCTCTCTTTACTGTAGGCCGTGTTGTCCTCTCTTTACTGTAGGCCGTGTTGTCCTCTCTTTACTGTAGGCCGTGTTGTCGTCGTCTCTTTACTGTAGGCCGTGTTGTCGTCGTCTCTTTACTGTAGGCCGTGTTGTCCTCTCTTTACTGTAGGCCGTGTTGTCTCTTTACTGTAGGCCGTGTTGTCCTCTCTTTACTGTAGGCCGTGTTGTCCTCTCTTTACTGTAGGCCGTGTTGTCACGTCTCTTTACTGTAGGCCGTGTTGTCCTCGTCTCTTTACTGTAGGCCGTGTTGTCCTCGTCTCTTTACTGTAGGCCGTGTTGTCCTCGTCTCTTTACTGTAGGCCGTGTTGTCCTCTCTTTTCAGGACATGTCAAACAGCAGATTTACTGTTAGCCAGGCACACTGTCAAAATTTCTTGTGAATTTTTCCAAAGTTAAACTTTTTGGCCATAATTTCAAAAGGTACTATGTTTGGCGCAAAAACTACCCATCACCCAAAGAACACCATACACAGTTAAGCATGGTGGTGGCAGCTTTGGGGCTGCTTTTCTTCAGCTGGAACTGGGACCTTACGCTGGCTACACACTGGCTGCGTGGCGTGAGCGTGGTGTTTCTGTAGCGTGGCGGCTGCGTGGCGTGAGCGTGGTGTTTCTGTAGCGTGGCGTGAGCGTGGTGTTTCTGTTGCGTGGCGTGAGCGTGGTGTTTCTGTTGCGTGGCGGCTGCGTGGCGTGGCGTGGCGTTTGCTGTTGCGTGGCGTGAGCGTGGTGTTTCTGTAGCGTGGCGGCTGCGTGGCGTGAGCGTGGTGTTTCTGTAGCGTGGCGGCTGCGTGGAGTGAGCGTGGTGTTTCTGTAGCGTGGCGGCTGCGTGGTGTTTCTGTAGCGTGGCGGCTGCGTGGAGTGAGCGTGGTGTTTCTGTAGCGTGGCGGCTGCGTGGCGTGAGCGTGGTGTTTCTGTAGCGTGGCGTGAGCGTGGTGTTTCTGTAGCGTGGCGTGGCGTGCGTGGCGTGAGCGTGGTGTTTCTGTAGCGTGGCGTGAGCGTGGTGTTTCTGTAGCGTGGCGGCTGCGTGGCGTGAGCGTGGTGTTTCTGTAGCGTGGCGGCTGCGTGGCGTGAGCGTGGTGTTTCTGTAGCGTGGCGTGAGCGTGGTGTTTCTGTAGCGTGGCGTGAGCGTGGTGTTTCTGTAGCGTGGCGGCTGCGTGATGACTGGTGTACCAGTAGCGTGGTGTGAGCTGCTGTTTCTAGCCTGTCTGGACACATGGATGTTTCTGCTGCATAAACATGAAACATATTCTGATCTGAAAGACAACGTCAGCAGGATTGACGGCAGCATAGGCTCCAGAATATTGCTTCAATAAATCAATAATTATTTATCTGTGTAGCATGACATTTATATAGCGTGGCGGCTCATGTCGTAAACCTCGAGACTTTCAAACATCAACATATCATTTATTAAATGTATTTGTGTCTAAATGACATATAAACATCTTCGTATTCTATGTTGCCTGGAGACGCTTCCAACACGCTGGTGTGTGGTGTGAAAAATAGGCGTCGGTCCTATTTCTAGCATGCACGCGTTTTCTGAGACGTGCGTGTCACGCAGGCAGTGTGCACGCTCTAACCTGTTACCATGGGAGCCCAAATAAAAACGGACACGCCATGCGGCCGACACGCTGTGTGATCTGAAGAGAGCTGTGCTCAGGAGATGTCCTCGCAATCTGACAGATTTAGAGAAGAGTGGGCAGATGTTGCCACGTCAAGATGTGCTATGCTAATAGACTCCTACCCAAAAAGACTGAGTGCTTTAATAAAATCAAAAGGTGCTTCAACAAAGTATTAGTTTAAGGGTGTGCACACTTATGCAACCAAGTTATTGTACATTTTTGATTTTTTTCCCCCCTTAAAGATTTCAGTTTGTTTTTAAATTGTTCACGTCATAGGTCACATTAAAGATGGAGAAAGTTCTGACATGATTTATCTTGGTCTCATTTTTTTACATCACAAAAACCTGGCATTTTAACGGGTGTTTTATGTCCACTGTACTACATCAGTACTCAGATATACTACATCAGTATTGCTAAAAGTAAAGATTAAACTGCTGAAAGTGATTAAATTGAACTTGTCTTTGCAGCAGCCAATCAGAAAGCAGGAAAAGGAGGGAAGAAGTCTGTGTTCGACAAAGAGCTGACCAACACGAGCAACAAAGCTCTGAAACACTACAGAGCTGGGTGAGACAGCTGTCTGTCTGTCTGTCTTACTGTACACCTGTCTGTCTGTACACCTGTCTAACTGTAACCATTCTGTCTGTCTACAGCCCGTCCTTCGCGGACAGGAAGCGTCTTGGTATGGACAGGAAGCATCCTGGCAGCTCAAGGTGAGTACGTCTGTCTCTCTCTGTCTCGGTCTCTCTCTGTCTCTCTCTCTAGTACTCTGTAGTAGCAGCTCCCGGTGAGTTTACCTGTCTCTCTCTGTCCAATAGGTTCAAGAAGAAGTGATGACAGCCAAGATGGCCACCTGGAGCAGCAGTTTTCTCCACCTCGTCTGTGCTCACTGTGTAAATCTGTTCGTTTTTTTTGTTCATTTAAGAAGTTTTAAATAAAGTTACAGTCTGTATGAAAACACGTCTGTAGGTTTTTATAAAAACAGACTGTTATTGCTCGTAGATCTGAAACTAACATGTAACAAAAACTGAAGATGGTTTAAGGTTTTTAATTAATATTGAAATACAATCAAACAGGCAATCACTATGAACTGACAGACGGTGACCATGGAAACAATTATCAGGTGGTTTAAACATTTAAAGGTCAGACGAAAACCCTTCACAAAATATGAGTAAATATTTTCAGTTTTACTTCAAAAAACAAATGACAAACAACTTTCCTTCTTTGTGTCCATGTAAATGGTAAATAAAATGTTCACATGCAGATAAATTTATGATGGCATTAAAGTAATTTAACAGCTGATCCCACATTGCTCCATAGCAGATTGATCAGATGTACAGACAGTTACTAAACGTTTACAGTCTGATGATGACACTCATATTTACATCTCTTAGCTCGCCACTGCTGGTCAGACATGTTGAACTCTTCGCTGCGCTGGACGGATCTTCACATATTGTTTACATTCCTGTCACTGGGTTATTTAATCAGCCATTGGGATTTATGAATGAATAACAGTGACATATTTTAGGCCTGCAGCTAACGATTAATGTGATGATTATTTTCTCGATTCGTTTAGTTGATAAAATGGTGAAACAGTTTTTCTAAGTCCAAAGTGAAAGATTCCTTCAAATCTTAGAACCTAGAAACTTAGATATATCTGCAAAAAGTTTGCCACAAACGTGCCAGATACGGTTACAAAGACATCACAAAGTTGTATCTGTCAAAGTTTCTGTAGTTCCAGCTCTCTGCCTGTAGAGGGCAGAATAAACTTTTATGCTGAAAGCTCGGGATGATTCTTGGGAAACAACTGTAACAGTGAGGTGTCTGATAATAGTGTTTACCCTTAAACATGGAAAGCAACCAACCAATCAGGTGTGAGTGTGTGCCAGCAGTGAACCAATCAGTGATAGTGAAAACAAACATTTGCTGTACATGTTAAAACTTTCTCATGAATAAAACCAGCGATAGAGCCAGTTGTTTGTGGCGTCCATAGTTCCTCTGGTCTGGCTCAGTGTTGGGATAAATCCTCACATCTGGCGTTTCTTCCTCCGTTATCTCCGCTATTTATTCTGCAGGGGTGCAGTCGGTGCATCTGGGGCTTAGCACCGCCCAGGACAGTTGTGATTGGTTTAAATCAGTGATTCCCAGACAGAAATTAAGTGTAAAAAAAAGTAAGCTAAACAGTTTGAATGATTAAGATAAGTACTGGATGAATGGTTGAAATAGTTAGTTAAAATAATCGTTAATGGATATATGGTCAAACATTCAGCTTCACTCCAAGTAGTAGTAGCCTAGAAGGTTTGTAGTAGTAGGATTACTTACCATACCAAACATAATATTGACAGTTCAGTTGTACGAAAAAATTAACAATAGCCTAGCCTGGTTGACCCCAGACCCTTCTCGGGTCTGGGGAAGGTTCATTCACAGCCCATTTCCAAAGGGGCGTCACCAACGGACACCGCTCAAATGCCTCTTGGCGCAATTGGATAGACCTTCAACCAATCAGAGCGATGAAGGAGATGACGCTTCAACGTCGCTGCACTATCGTCATCGTGTGAAGCCCGCCTCAACAGTTGTGATTGGTGCCTCGATTTGGAAAAATTGGAAATGGGCTCTTGGCCAGACGGCCTTGCAGAGCAAATCTCAAATTTGCCGCAAGTTCATCAGGGTTTTCCCAGGCCAACAATATCCACTTTTATATAACGAATAGTGTTAAACATTTGAAACAAACATTGTGAATGAATGAAGGGGTATGTGAGTTTATCTGACAGGACTGCTGGGAAACCTCAGACCAGAAAGGTTAGGAACCACTACCACTACCCCTACCCCAGAATAGATGAGCGGGGCGGCCAGACCATACTGCAGGGATGTGGAGATAGGTCTAATGTGAGACTACAGTTCCCATGATGCCTTACTCTGTAACTCCAGCTGGTGTTTAAAGTCTCTGTTTCAGTTTTTTACAGTTTCTTAATTTAAATCCATATTTTGATCGTTGTTTGAATTGCTATGCTGGTTCAGCTCTACTTGGTTCCGGTCCAGGCTTGGTCTGAGTGCGGCGAGGGAGCGCAGAGCTCCGAGTCGGAGTCCGACTCGCCCTCTGCGATGTACGGCCGGACGGTGGCGCAACGGGCGGCACCACCTCCCCGGCTGGCGGAGTAGAAGCCGTTGTTGAGGAAGTCCAGGTTCTCTCGGGACTGGGAGAGGGAGAAGCCGCTGAAGGAGCGCACCAGCTCCTCGTGGTCGACTGACGGGATGGAGACGGAGGCATCACTGTCCAGCTTCCCCCCCCCCCCCCCCCCTTCTCCTCCCTCCCTCTCTGGAGGCTCCGCCCCCCCTCTCTCTCCAGCGCTGTGCCGGCTCGATCGGTTCCCGCCATGTCTCTCTCCTGCAGGAGGAGGCGGGAGTCGAACCAGTGACCCGTCCCCCACTGGACTCGGCGTGTTGCCATGGCTACGTTGGGGCGGGACCTGCTGGTGCAGCTGGGAGCTGATTGGTTGCCAGGAGGTTGAGGGCGGGCAGGTGGGGGCGCTGTAGTTCCTGTGTCCCGTGGAGCTGCTGGAGCGGACCATCTTTGTTCCGAAATGACTCTTCTCAACGTGGTCGCCAGGCAACACCCTGAACAAAAAAATGCATTCATGTGTTTATTTTTGTTTATTTATGTGTTTAAAGATGTTTTGTCACTCACCTAAAGGATTGTTAGGAACACCATACTATTACTGTTTGACCCCCTTTCGCCTTCAGAACTGCCTTAGTTCTTCGTGGCACTGATTCAACAAGGTGCTGGAAGCATTCTTTAGAATTGTTGGCCCATATTGATAGGATAGTACCCCCCACACTATTACACCACCACCACCAGTAGCCTGCCCAGTGGTAACAAGGCATGATGGACCCATGTTCTCATTCTGTTTACGCCAAATTCTGACTCTACCATCTGAATGTCTCAACAGAAATCGTGACTCATCAGACCAGGCAACATTTTTACAGTCTTCAACTGTCCAATTTTGGTGAGCTCGTGCAAATTGTAGCCTCATTTTCCTATTTTTAAGTTTGTATACAATAAGTTATTACAGGCTATTTAAACTTTACCCTCTCTTGTTCCTCAGAGTCCTTCAACCTTTTTAAACTGAAGAGCATCAGAGGGACACTTTCTACACACCGAGCAGCACTCCATGCAGACTGGATCATGACTAAGGTAAATGTTTAATTGTCTAAATAAAATGACATTACATTACAAAAACAAAGGGACAACAAGTGAACACGTAGACAACATGTTGGTGTGTAGACACTGACTGGGGGATCTTGGAGATGGACTGGCTTTTCTGCAGTTGGTCTACTGGACTCTGGTAGGGTGGGGCCGGCTCCGGCTCCTTGGGTCCAAAGTAGGCGTCGGTCTCAGCCTGAGGGATTCCCATTCGCTGGATGTAGATGTTTACCAGAAAGTCCAACTTTCTCTCCATGGAGAGGACCTGACGGACACAACATTGTGTTCAGATTTTAAACTGAAGCTGCATCAAAAGAAACCAGCAGGTTCAGAGTCCGAGAGTGTTGACTATTGGTTACCTGCTTCTCCACTTTCCCCAACCGTCCCATCATGCTTGGGTCCTCAGGAAGCTCCTCGTTGGCTGTTTTGGGACGGTCCTTGTCTGTGATTGGTGTCCCTCTGCCAACTATCTGATCCACCCTTCCAATCAGGAGACAGCAAAAGTCAAACTCTGACGGACCTCACACAGATTATTATTTATATCCATTCATAATCCTTCAGCCTCAAGTTGATCAAACTGTGAAGGTGACATACAGTATTTCTACACAAAGTCTAAAAACTATGAGAAACTTTCTGACAGAAGATAAAAGATTCTGCATTCAAGAATATTAGCAGCTTACTAGCATAATACTTTTTTCAGTAAATGTGGCTATTGCTATTTTAAACGAGTGTTTTCATTGGGACCGAGTGTCCCGACAACAAAGAGAATATTCAGAATGAAATAAACATGGCGGCGGTCCGAGGTCTTACCTGGACTGGAGGTTCTTGATACGGGCGAGCATATCCAGGTGTCCGGCTGAATACTGTTCAATCACGTCCATTACATCATAGGGACGAAGACTCTCCTTAAACTTCCTCTTAGACACCATGAATCGCATTATACTGAGAGAGAGAGATAGGAAACATCAGGAAGTCAGCTGTCACTGTTGACCTCTAGTGCCTGTCAAAGACATTCACACCTGCACTCAACATTTTTGACTTCTCAACATACTTAACAGACTTTTTCTGACATACTATACTATGACTTTTCGACATACTTTACTGAGTTTTTGACTTTTTCGACACATACTATACTATGGCTTCTATGACCTTTTTTGGACATACTATGACTTTATGACTTTTTAGACACTATTCTATGACATTTCTGACTTTTTTCGTCGTACTTTACTGAGTTTTTGACTTTTTCGACACATACTGTACTAAGACATTTTTTATGACTTTTTGGACAGTATAATATGACTTCTAGGACTTTTTGGACATACTATACATATAATCTTTTTATGACTTTTTGGACTATACTATGACTTTTTATGACTTTTTTCCACGTACTATACTATGAATTTTTTCAACATACTGTCCTATGACTTTTTTCGACATACTATTCTACGACTTTTTATGACTTTTTTTTAAAATACTATACTATGACTTTTTATGACTTTTCAACATACTATACTATGACCTTTTTTTGACATAATATACTATGACTTTTTATGACTTTGTTCGACATACTATTCTATGACCTTTTTTGACATAATATACTATGACTTTTTATGACTTTGTTCGACATACTATTCTATTCTATGTGTATTATCATAATTTGTTTAACGTGCAAATATATTTTTTTACCTCAACCTCAAACCAGATAAAGACTTGTGCACCCCCTGTGATCTTTGCCGCTCCCCTGAGGGGTCCCCGGACCCCAGGTTGGGAACCACTGTACTATGACTTTTTATGACTTTTTTCGACATACTATTCTATGACTTTTTATGACTTTTTTCGACATACTATTCTATGACTTTTTATGACTTTGTTCGACATACTATACTATGACCTTTTATGACTTTTCAGCATACTATACTATGACTTTTTAATCACTTTTTTCGACATACTATACTATGACTTTTTGCGAAATATTATACTATGACTTTTTATGTCTTTTTTTTTTTTTTCATACTATACTAAGAGCTAAGATGGCGGCTCACGGCTCTCCTTTTCAGTGTTCTTTTTTTGTTGTTTCTGTACTTGTTTGTTTCTTGTTTGTGCACACATCAGTTCTGCGAACATCCGCTACACCTGCCAGAACCTTTTGGACATCTGTGACCAGCATCACATATATATTTCGAGTGCCTTTCATCATACGCACAACATCCTAGACGACATAGCGAGACCGCCGGGGTCTCCATGGATTGTTGTCGGTTCTAGAAGGCGGCGCAGACGGAGGAGGGAGAGGAAGCAGAAGCGGAGCTGCAGGTCCGGTGTTTTGCTAAGAAAACAACCTCACAAGCCACCTCTACCAAGCCTGTATCTCTCCAATGCCAGATCCCATGGCGCATTAAATGGACGACTTGGAATTAGAACTCACTGGAAATCGCTATGTTCGTGACTGCTGTGTTTTGATTATCACTGAAACCTGGCTTCACCCGGGGCTACCCGATGCTAGCATGCAGCTAGCAGGCCGCACTCTGCTCTGCTGGGACAGGACTGAGGACTGTAAGAGCAGAGGAGGAGGGCTCTGTATGTACGTACATGATAACTGGTTAATAACGGGACAATTATAGCTAAACACTGTTCCCCTGACCTCGATGTCTGTAAGATGCCGGCCTTTCTTTCTACCAGAGCTAACAGTAGTGATCATCACGGCTGTGTATATTCCACCCGACGCCAATGTAAACACGGTGCTCTCTCTCCTGCTGGACACTATAAACGAACGGCAGTGGGCCCACCCCGACGGTGTTCATATAATCACAGGAGCCTTTAATAAGGCCAACCTGAAGACTGTACTCCCAAAATTTTACCAACACGTCAAGTGTCCTACTAGAGGAGAGAACACTCTAGATCATGTTTACTCCAACATTAAGCATGCGTACAGAGCCATACCCCTCCCCCACCTTGGCCAGTCAGACCATCTCTCTCTCCTGCTCTCCCCAGCCTACACCCCCCTCAGATGTAGTGCCAGGCCCACCATAAAGACTGTTACAACCTGACCTGAAAATGCACTCTCCAAACTACAGGACTGTTTCAGCCAGACATACTGAGACTTATTTGAACACCAGGAGCTGGAAACATTCACAGGAACAGTACTGGACTACATCAAGTTCTGTATTGGAAATGTGACTGTGGACAAAAACATTTGGGTTTTCCCCAAACCAGAAACCTTGGATGACCAACCATTTCTGCACACTCCTCAGAGCCCGCGAGGCTGCCTTCAGGTCAGGTGACAGAGCTCTGTACAGGACTGCTTGAGCCGACCTGAAAAGTGGTATTAAGAAAGCCAAGGCAGACCACAAGAGGAGCATAGAGTCCCACCTGTCCAGCAACAACACACGTGAGGTGTGGCAGGGTATACAAGACATCACAAACTACAGAGGCTGTGATGCAACAACAGGGGACCTGAGTGCACCGCTGGCAGAGGAGCTAAATTGCTTCTTTGCTCACTTTGAGACATCACAACAGCAGCACTCATCTGCCCCAGCCCTGCCTCCACCCCCATCTGGTTCCTGCACCACTCTAGCCCTGCCCCCATCTGGTTCCTGCACCACTCTAGCCCTACCCCCATCCCCACCTGGTTCCTGCACCACTCCACTCACTGTGAGTGGGAGCACGATGTCAGACAGGTGCTCCTGGCACTGAACCCCAGGAGGTACCTGGCAAGGTGCTCAGAGTGTGTGCCCACCAGCTCACCTCCATCTTCACCAGGATGGTGAAGATGGAGGTGAATCAAATGATTATCGTCCTGTGGCCCTCACTCCGGTAATCATGAAGTGCTTCGAGGCTGGTTCATCAGCACATCAAGGACTATCTCCCCCCGGATCATTTCACATATCGCGTGAACAGATCCACAGATGCCATCGTCGTAGCTCTCCACTCTGCAGTGAGCCACCTGGAGCAGCAGCAGAGCTACGTCCGGATGCTCTTCGTGGATTACAGCTCAGCTTTCAATACAATCATTCCAGATGTTCTCATCACCAAACTGGTCACTCTCTGCCTCCCCGTCTCACATGTGCCTGGATAAAAAAGACTTTCTCACCAACCGGCCCCAGTCGATGAGACTCGGCCCTCACTTCTCCTCCACTCGCACGCTGAGCACCGGCTCCCCACAGGGCTGTGTGCTGAGCCCCCTCCTGTACTGTCTCTGGTCAGTGTCCTTTTCTATGCTGTGGTATGTTGGGGAGGCAGCACCAGGAAGAGGGATGCTGGACAACTGGACAGGCTGGTGAGAAAAGCTGGCTCTGTGGTGGGCATGGAGCTGGAGTCACTGACATCAGTTGCAGATAAGAGGACCCTGAAGAGACTGCTCTCTATAATGGACAATGATTGCCACCCCCTGCACACCACTTTCTCCAAGCAGAAGAGCATGTTCAGTAGTAGGCTCCTGTCTCTGTCTTGCAAAACTGACTGCGTAGGTCCTTTGTCCCTAGGGCCATTAAGCTCTTCAATGCTACACAAGAAGGCGAGACGGGGGATTGACTTAAGTGTTTAAGTCTGCTCTGCACACTGCCCTTTGTACCATGCCTTCATCTGAAGGCCTTTATACATAGCAAAAGTCATGGCACTGTTTGACTCCCGTACTGGCTATATTAGCCATCTGCCCATTTTGCTAGCTTGCCTGTATGGTCAATACACCACGCTGTCTTTTTGTCTGTATGGACAGTTTTCAACTTTAACTTATACTTTTCTTCAAGTCTTTTACTAGTGTCTATGTATAGTTAAGTAATGTTTATTAATTTTGTATATATTGTGTTGCCTGTTGTACTTGAATAGATATAGAATTTGCACTGAAACGCTCTTGCACTATGATACCATTGCACCTTTCTGCATTTTTCCCCACACTGCTCCTTTAAACATGCTACAACCAAACTTTACTGTAAGGGCACACTATTGATATCTTTCTTTGTATTTTTGTAGTATGTGTGCATGGATGTCATATGTCTGTGTGCCTATGTGTATGTATGTTGTGTATAAGCTATTGGACACCTTAATTTCCTTCAGGATAAATAAAGTATCTCTATCTATCTATCTACACCCACGATTGCAGTCCGGCCCACAACAACCTCATCGTCAAGTTCACTGACGACGGAGATCCAACATGGCGGTGTAGAGGATAGACGTAGTGAAACCAGCTCCCGTAAAGACTTCTGATTTTACCTTTATCCTGAGCGAAATAAGCCAAGAATAAGACTCCAAACTGAGACAGTTAAGTGTTACTAAACTGAAAATGCCTCCGAAAAAGAATGAAGCAGCCACAAAGGAAGATAGGAGCGGAAAAACTACTGCAAATCCCAGCGCTAACACGGGCACTAGCATTGTGAGCGCTAGCTTTCCAAGCACCGATGCGCCGAAAAATACTGGGCCTGGAGACCGGAGAGTTGATCGAGATTGAGCGGGCTCACCGCTCACTTCAGTGTTGACCTGATGAGGGCAGCCTCCCCCGGGCTCTGGTGGTCTGCTTTCCCCGCTTCACTGACGTGATGAAAATCCTAGACGCGGCACGGAAGAAAAGATCACTGCAGTATGGCAACTCCACTATCATGATCTTCAGGGATATGTCCACAACTCTCTACCGGAAAAGAAAAGCCTTCACGCTGCTGAAGAAGAAGCTGCACGAGAAAACCATCTCCTTTAGGCTGCTTCATCCAACCAACCTGGTCCTGGACCTCCCGGAGGGCAGACGTACCTTCACCTCCCCGGTGTCGGCTGAGCACTACCTGACCAAATTTCACCCGGATATGCTCACCTGAACTCAGCTCCCCGCCGTGACTTTTTTGAGTGGAATTAGGGTACGTTCACTTTTGCGCCATAGTTACAGTGTCAGTCAATCCACACGGTAGAGCAGGTACTTGTTTTCTTTCCTCAAAAATACTTTAATCCTTTCCTTCACCCGACAGACTGCTTAATGACTGGTAATTAACCCCAGACCACTGTTTTGTTTGCTGCAGTAGCCGGTGTTTATGTAACCCAGGCGTGGCATATATAAAGCCAGTTTATTTTTATTTATTTCTGTAATGCTTGAGACAGTGACTCTATATACTTACGGCTAAATGCCTCCTCCCTTTTTTTTCTCAGCTGTTCATGTGCCACTCCCCCCAATAACTCAATTTAAAAGTGAGCTATGTATGGGTTTAATCATGAGCCCTTGACCATTTGAGTTTTAAAGGATTTAAGCCTAGACTAGGTGGGTACAAATAATCTCTTTAACCTAATGGGGGACTTTCGAGAGGTGCATTTTATTGGTTTTGTTTCTACTCGGTTTATTACACACTGCCTAGTTGCGGGTAGTCTGGTTTTGCTCGTTGGGAGTGGTGTATGTTACTACGTTTGCCAGCAAGAATAGGCTAATGGTTCTTCTTTTTGGGGGGGGGGGGGGGTACTTCCAGTCAGGGCAGTACATTTTCTGTATAACTTTTACTGCAACAGGTACCAAGTCTTTCTCATTCTAGTACAGAACATTATCCTGTATATCCTACTACCATATGATGTAAACCATGTCTACTACCACTACGTATAAATTCTTGAGTTGGAACACCAATGGAATTAACCAACAAATAAAGCGCAGGAAAGTTCTAAATTTCCTGAGGAATCATAATATTGATTTTGCATTTTTGCAAGAATCTCATCTAACCGAGGCCGAGCACCTCAAACTGGGTAAACAGTGGCAAGGCCAAATATACTTTTCTTCATTTAGCTCTCAGGCCCGAGGGGTGGTTATCTTAATTAAAAAAGGAGTTCCCTTTTACTTAAAACACACGGTAAGGGATAAAGGGGGCCGATATGTCTGGGTCAGTGGTTTCCTAGATAACGCTCCAATCTCTATGCTAAATGTCTACGGACCTAATCAAGATGAGCCAAAATTCTTTACGGATCTTTTTCTTAATATACCCTGTCCTCCTACTGAGCTTATCATTGGAGGAGACTTAAATTTGGTATTGGACCCTGTTATAGACAGATCCTCTACAAACCTCTAAAGCTCTATCTTCCGCGGCTAAGGCTCTTAAAAACGAATTGGCTGACCTTAATTTAATAGATGTGTGGAGGGTGAGACACATATCACTGCGTGGATACTCTTTTTACTCACACACACACAAAGTATACTCCCGTATTGACGTTTTCTATCTCCATGCAGGGAAGGAGCATCTGGTCAAATCTTGTGAATACCTGGCTAAAACACACTCAGATCATGCCCCTCTTTTGCTCCACTTAGTCAAACAGGACCAAAACATAAAACCTAAACGCTGGAGATTTCCTGTCCACCTGGTTAATGACGAGGAATTTATCATGAAAGTTAACGAGCAAATTGATCTTGTTCTTACCACAAATGTAGGCTCTGCCTCCCTGTCCATAATTTGGGAATCCCTCAAAGCTTTCATCAGGGGCTATTAGATTAGCCACTCCTCATGGAAGAAGAAACAATATCAAACCAAAATCGTGTCCCTAGAGGATGATATTAAGGCCCTTGAAACCGAGCACTCTCGCTCCCAATCACAATTAATTCAGCCAAGAGGGCTGAGTATGATGTTCTTACGACTCGAGAGGTAGAAAATGCAATGGCCAGGTTAAGGCAGCGCTATTACGAACAGGGCGACAAATCGGGGAAACTATTGGCATGGCAGATTAGAAGAGAAGAGGCTGCTAGATGCATTCCTGCTACGGAGTCGTCGGATGGTAGTGGTGTCGGATGGTACAAGTTATACTTGTCTCAAGGTGGAGATAGCTACAATGTGGATGGCTTTCTGGACAACCTGGATATTCCAAGGATAACAGAGGAGGTTCAGATTAGACTTGAAGCTAAAATCTGTAAACATGAGGTGATGGAGGCTCTGGCTAGGCTCCCAGGGGGTAAAGCCCCTGGACCCAATGGGTTCTCAATGGACTTTTTGAAAAAATGTGCTAATAAGTTATTGGATCCCCTTATAGATATGTTCAACCATGCAATCAAGACCAACAGATTACCCCAAACTTTAGAACAGGCTCTAATTATAGTTTTGTTAAAACCAGGGAAGGACCCCAATTTTTGCGGCTCATACAGACCCATCTCCTTTTTGTCAAGCGAATATAAGGTGCTCACTAAAATCATAGCTATCCGGCTTGGTACAGTGGTCCCCAATCTGGTCCATCTGGACCAGACTGGATTTATTCAAAACCGTTCACTGATTGATAACGTTAGGAGATTCCTCAACATAGCGCACTGCGCAAAATCCATCGATGATCCAGTATTGGCCATCTCACTGGACGCGGAGAAGGCTTTTGATCGGCTTGAGTGGCACTATCTCTTTGCAGTTCTGCGTAAAATGAATTTGGGCCCAAACCTGATACACATGATTGAACTATTGTACCTCCACCCCACAGCCATGGTCCAAACTAATTTGAACATCTCCCCCCCTTTCCCCCTCTCACGTGGCACCCGTCAGGCATGCCCGCTCTCACCATTGCTCTTTGCGTTAGCAATTGCGCCCTTAGCTATTGCAATAAGATCCCACCCGTCCATCTCAGGGGTCAGGGTTGAGGATGTGGACCACACCATCTCACTATATGCAGACGATGTAATCCTGTTTTTAACACATTTGAACTCCTCCCTGCCTGCTCTTATCGACTTGCTCTCCACCTACAGCAGCATATCAGGATACAAAGTAAATCTGCAAAAAAGCGTGGCTTTGCCTCTCAATCCTCCAGCGGAGCAATTTCCACAAGTAAACTTTCCCTTTAAATGGGATGCCCAGTGTATAACATACTTGGGTCTGACAATCCCCACTCAATTAGATAGAACCTTTTCGCTTAATTACAACCCCCTACTTTTAAAGGCGGAGAGGGATCTGGACAGATGGAGGCATCTACCTATATCTTTGATAGCCCGTGTTAACTGCATAAAGATGAATCTGCTACCTAGGTGTCCTCTGTTCCAAACTCTTCCTATCCCTAGTAAGTTCTTTAAAAAATTAGAAAGCATGATATCTATTTTTTTATGGAGGGGAAAAGTGCCCAGAATTAAAATGAAAACTCTATACAACAATCCCAAGCAAGGTGGCTCCCGAACTTTGAACTATTCTACTGGGCGGCCCAGCTAAGAGCCATTTGGATTTGGCAGACGGAATAGGATAACCCCCCTGCTTGGAAGCAGATTCAGCAGTTCCATGCAACTGAGGTATCATTGGCTGGTAATCCCTTTATACGCTCATATTATGCTCTGAAAGCTGGCACAAGTAATCATTTTATAAACCACACCTCCAAATTGTTTTCCATTATACAATCCCGCCACAAATCATTTGGCAACCTCTATGAAAACAACATACTTAAACCTTTCGAACAGCTAAAAAGTGCCTTTAACCTCCCTGGAACACACTTTTTTAAATACCTGCAGATCAGACACTTCATTAGTTCACAGAAGAATAAGCACTTAACGTCTTCTGCCTCTCCCCCAACTGACATCATCTTAAAAGACATCCAAACCTAAGGGGCTTTGTGTCCCTAACCTACGGTAGAATGTTGGATCTTTTGGCAAATAATGTGTTAAAATCCTGGGTCACATGGGAACAGGATCTGGATTACACCTTTAGGGATAGTAACTGGGAGGCAATATGTGCAGAAGCCCAAAACTTCTCCTACAACAGCCGCCATAAGCGCTTACAGCTTAATCTTATCCATCGTATTTATTACACACCAGAAAGACTTCATAGAATGAACAGTGCTATCTCAGAAACCTGCCCTAGGTGCAAGACAGACACAGGCAACCTGATGCACATGTTTGGAGCTGTACAAAACTAACACACTATTGGGGCTCCATTTTGGATATACTTAAAAAGGTCATAGAAGTCGAAATTCCTCATTCGCAAAGACTTGTTTTGTTAGGGGACACAACAGCTCTGCCAGCTGATAGGAGGAAAAATATACGCTTCATCAAACTAGCCTTGATCGCTGGAAACAAGTGCATTGCTATCATGTGGAAAAGCGAACTTCCCCCTCCTATCTCCTTATGGTTGAAGGAGGTTACCTCTTATATGGCCTCAGAAAAAATTATGTTTAATCTCAAAAAGAAACCTCATCTATTTATAAATTGCTGGAAGGACTTTAGGCAGTACCTTAATAATGCGCTCCAGCATGCTGGGCAGCCTATTCCATTGGTGTTACAATAGGCAAGGAAGTAACTCACTTTACCCTGCTACTATTGATGCCTTAGCTCCCTGACTTTGCTGTGCTCGACTGGAATTCCTAGGGTTTTTTTGGGTTTTTTTTTTTTCTCTTGCCTTGTAACGGCATTATCATTGTTACTAGTAATACTACTGTCATTACTTATAATTATTACTATTTGTTTGGGTGTTGAGTTATAACTGCAATTGCCATTACTACTCTGTCTTTATTTCCTTTCCTGAGCAATGCAGGGTTGGGTTTTGGGGGTTAAAATATGTTAAAATGACATGGTCTTTTGTTACACCCTTGTGTTATCACTTCTTTTATAAATTTATATAGTGGTCATTTTTTATGACTTTATATATTCATTTATACCTTGTGTTGCCTCAGCAAAGCTGAAAACATCACCAAGGACAACTCCCACCCTGTCTCTGAGCTGTTTGACCTGCTGCCCTCAGGGAGGAGCTACAGGTGCATCAGAACAAGGACCGAAACAGATTCAAGAACAGTTTCTTCCCAAAAGCCATAACCACTTTGAACTCACACATGCACTGACTTCACAGTCTAACCTCTAACCCCCAACCCCTGGACTCTCTTCTACCGACCTACTGTGCAATATTTAATATTTAATACTTTCGATAATATTGATGATACTGTGCAATTTCTGTATACCGTGCAATAGCATTACTCCACACTGCATATCACACTGTATATAAAACCATACTTATTTTTTTATTTATTTTTTTATATATGTATATGTCTTAGAACTGTGCAACTTACCACCACCCCCTCTTTTTTTGCAGTACTTATTTTATCTCATGTTACATTTCTTTTACGAACATGTTGGCACTGGAAAAAGGAGTTGCTTTTAATCTCGTTGTACATGTGTATAGTGACAATAAAAGGCCTTCTATTCTATGACTTTTTATGACTTTTCTACATACTATACTATGACTTTTTATGACTTTTCAATGTACAACAATAATAATAATAATAATAATAATAACAGACAACAGAAAACAGCAACAACAGAAACTATGAAGCTAACTGGAGGTCAGACTGACTGGTCTTACCCAACAGCTGATGGTAACCTTTGAGCCTGTGGTGAGCACAAATAAAAGAAAAAAACAAAAACAAAAATAACATGAATAAAAAGCAGAATGAGTTCAGTGAATAATAACGGCAAATAAACAATGAGTAAAGCGATGAATGACAAGCAGATAAACTGATAAAAGAAATGATGTTGGTAGACGGTTGGTACCAGATGGCCCTGATGGTGACCTTTAACCCCGGGGTCAGATCCTGTGGGACGAACTCGCAGTGGCAGCTCTTGTTGTCATCAGCCATGTCTTCTCCTGGCAGGCTGGCGTCTGAAACAACAACATTGCAGTGTGTGTGAAACATTGAGCTGCACCTGGATGAAACATATTAACTTATTACCTGATTATGGCTGCATTACCCGGGACGGTGTGACTTACTCCTACTGTAAAGTGTCCTGAAATAACATCTGTAATGATTTGACACTATAAATAAAGGTGAATTGAAGTCCAGTGACCTTCTGTGCTGAAACATTACGTCCCAGTTTGTGGTAATTTGATTGAACACAACTTTATTCAGCAATATGCTCCACACGAGGACTATGTCAAATAAAACGTGCGCGTGCGTGCGTGCATGATTGTTTGCTTGTGTGCGTGTCTGCCTGCTTGTGTGCGTGCGTGTGTGCGCTGACCTGGGGAGCTCTTCTGTCTGAACTCTTCGTCCTGCATCTCTATCAGCACTGCAGGAGGAGAGAGGAGACAAACCTTCATCAGAGGAAGATCATACTCTACTCATCATCACTATATCATCTAAGGGCTAAATCCAGTCAGCGAGCTCGCTCTTTGGGGCACGGTATTCTAATGTGATCCATCTATTCATCAGATCAACCTCAGTTTGTTAATGATGAATCCTCCAGGCTCGCTAAAGCTATTGTTAGGGTCCTGGAGGAGTTTTGATTGTTGTGCAGTTTTGCAGATTGTTACCTTCAGAGTTTTGGCGGGAGGCAGCTCCTCGGATCCTGAAGGCCTGTCGGGTTCTGCTACGTTCTCCGAAGCTCCAGCTCTTTGGAACCTTGCTGGGACTGTCCTCCAGACTGGGCTCCAAGCTGGGGGACCGTCGCAGCGCCTGGACGCTCCCCAGGACTCCAGGACCCACACCAGGAGTACCACCGGATCCAACGGTGGGAGTCCCTGGAGACAGAAAGTAGGGAAGCAAAGAAGGAGGTCAATAATGGGACACACCAGATTCTGGTTTATTGTCCTGTAGTCTGGATCAATGGAATCAAATTTCCTGTCCACTCTGTGTGTTTCCGTTTTCAAAACCCCTTCCCTATGAGGAACAACAACATACTTCAAGCTAGCAAGCTACTTTCTTTCTTTAAACCAATCACAGCTTTCCATGGCGGCGCAAAGCCAAGGATACAGCGACGGGGTCCCATGCAGAATAAATATCGCAGATAGTGGAAGGGAAGGAGAAGGACATGCAAGTCTTGATCCCAGGACTGTACAGTACATCCAGTAAACAAGCTCAAGTCTATACAAACCAAACTAAACAACTTGCTGTGACTGTCCTGTCTGTTCATTCAGTCCAGTAGGCCCACAAATGTTACTGACCGTGGAAAACAAAAGATATGTGACAGACTGTCTTTACTTTCTCAACAGAGAACCAAACCACCTCAAATAAACTAAACGGAAACTAAACTTCAACACCACAGGAAACACATGATCAGTGGTGGAATGTAACTAAGTACATTTACTCCCGTACTATATTTCAGTCCAAAGGTTGAGGTACTTGTACTTTACTTGAGGCTTTTCTTTTCATGCCACTTTCTACTTCTACTTCGCTACATTTCAGAGAAATATTGTACTTTTTACTCCACTACATTCATCTGTTCCAGCTTTAGTTACTAGTTACTTTAGTTACTCCACTACATTCATCTGTTCCAGCTTTAGTTACTAGTTACTTTAGTTACTCCACTACATTCATCTGTTCCAGCTTTAGTTACTAGTTACTTTAGTTACTCAGCTACATTCATCTGTTCCAGCTTTAGTTACTAGTTACTTTAGTTACTCCACTACATTCATCTGTTCCAGCTTTAGTTACTAGTTACTCTAGTTACTAGTTACTTTAGTTACTCGGCTACATTCATCTGTTCCAGCTTTAGTTACTAGTTACTTTAGTTACTCCACTACATTCATCTGTTCCAGCTTTAGTTACTAGTTACTCTAGTTACTCCACTACATTCATCTGTTCCAGCTTTAGTTACTAGTTACTTTAGTTACTAGTTACTTTACACATTAAGATTCCTGACCACTAAACACATGTAGTTTATAAATCTGATGTTTTATTCTAAAGTAAACTAGCCAACAATATAACGACTACAAGTCCAGCTGAGAGGCTCAGACCATTAAACACACAACTGGTTGGATCCTTTACACACACTACAATGTTTTAATACTTTAACTACATTCTCCCGATGATACTTACACACTTTTACTGTAACAGAGTATTTATACAGTGTGGTATTAGTACTTTTACTGAAGTAAAGGATCTGAATACTTCTTCCACTGCTACAGAAGACAATAATCTGATAGTTCTTTGTGACAACATTTAGAAACAGAAGGCCCACCATGCTGAGGGGAACCTTTCCCTTTGGTTCCTGAACTCCGGGGAGACGAGAAGACCCTCTCCTTCAGACTGACCTTCTGACTGCAGGGACAACAGACACACACATTTATTTAAAACCAAGCTTTTTCGAAATATTAGGTAACACCTAACCTTTCAAAAAAGCTTGATTAAAAAAAAAAAAAAAAGTTAATATGCAATGTGGAAACACAAAGCCTGTGTAAAAGGGTAACTACCGTTTTTTTCCCCATGCATTTGTGTCTTATAGACTGATGGGACCAAACATCTTTGAATTTGGTCCAGTATTGAGCGAGATCACAAGCCGGCCCGAACCGAGCTACAATGTAACCTAATGGGGCAATTGTAAAGCCTTGCTTCTTGTCCAATAAACGTGAACGGGGCCCAGCTTGAAAAGAAACTGGTAGTTACCCTTTAACCATTTCAGAGAACAGTCGGGAAGCAAAAGTTAATGCTTACCTCGATGTTCAACTGTACATTTACTACAACTAGACAACTTTACAATCAGTACCAAACCGTCCGAGGATATGGGTGGTATGTCCCCCCCCCCTCCAAACCCTCCGAGTTTCTGATGGGGACTAAAGAAATGATTAATCAGTGTGGAATGAAACTCAACCTGACAAACTAGAATGATGAACACATGACTCATCTGACCTGAGATGAACAAGGAAACAGCTTGTTATTCTGCCTCACACAACAAGACACACCTTCGGACCAACACTTCCACTGAGAGAGGACATCTACAGGAGGGAGAACTGGGAATACTGGGACACTACCACTTCTACTGAGAGAGGACATCTACAGGAGGGAGTACTGGGAATAATGGGACATGACCACTTCCACTGAGAGAGGACATCTACAGGAGGGAGTACTGGGAATACTGGGACACTACCACTTCCACTGAGAGAGGACATCTACAGGAGGGAGTACTGGGAATACTGGGACACTACCACTTCTACTGAGAGAGGACATCTACAGGAGGGAGTACTGGGAAACGACCACTTCCACTGAGAGAGGACATCTACAGGAGGGAGTACTGGGAATACTGGGACACTACCACTTCTACTGAGAGAGGACATCTACAGGAGAGAGTACTGGGAATACTGGGACACTACCACTTCTACTGAGAGAGGACATCTACAGGAGGGAGTACTGGGAATACTGGGACACTACCACTTCAACCAGATGCTGAATCCACAAACTGAACCAGAGATTTACAAGAACAAAGACTCAATGTGAACGTAAGTTTCAGGGAGTGGCTGAGCTGTCTGTCTGATATCTTTTATTTTTACTCCTCCACTACATTAAAACTTATTTTGAACATAAACATATCTGTTGCATCAGTCTACATATCCAGCATCACGACTCAGGAATGAGACACACCCCTGTGTTACAGGTGAAGCAACATTTAGCAGAAGAGGCGTGACAGAGCTCCACCCCTCACCTGACTCACCTGAGACAAACCAGGAAACAGTTTGTTCTTCGTCCTCTGCTTCTCATCATAGTCATCAGATTCATCTACCAACCCTTAGAGAGCTAGCTCAGGTTTGCCTTGCACCAGCTCTTAATTATGCTGATATAGTTTTAGACTGCCGGGGGACTTCTTTTGACACACTGAGCTTCTTTCTCCTCTGTCTTTCCATCTGTGTGCATCCATGTCCCAGTAATGCTTGTTACTAACCAAGCTCTGGGGAGCTTATTCCCCGGAGTCCTTATGTTTTCTCGCCTCGCAGTTTTACCTGGATTAGGGTGGCACCTTAATCACGGTTGCAGCTGTCGCCGTGGTCCTGCTCTGCGCCATGCTATGCCGTGCAACACCCTGCGATGCCCTGCAACACCCTGCAATGCCCTGCAACACCCTGCAACACCCTTCAACGACCTGCTATGCCCTGCAGTGCGATGCAACGCCCTGCTACACCCTGATATGCTTTGCTACGCCCTGCTATGCCCTGCTTCGCCCTGATATACCCCGATATACCATGCTACGCCCTGATATGCCCTGCTACACCCTGATATGCACTGCTATGCCCTGATATGCACTGCTACACCCTGATATGCACTGCTATGCCCTGATATGCACTGCTACACCCTGATATGCCTGGAAATTAGATTAGATTAGATTAGATTCAACTTTATTGTCATTGTGCAGAGTACAAGTACAAAGACAACAAAATGCATTTTGCGTCTAACCAGAAGTGCAAAAAGAGCAGAAAAGTGCAATGCGATATACAAAGTATAGACAGGTATAGACAGGTGGTGCCCTGCAACGCCCTGCTGGTCCGAGGTTTCTGCCTAAAATGCACTAAATGCTTGCTCTGGGGTGAATTGTTGGGTCTTTTGTAAATTATAGAGTGTGGTCTAGACCTACTCTATCTGTAAAGTGTCTTGATATAACTCTTGTTATGATTTGATACTATAAATACAATTTAATTGAACTGAATTAAAGAGAGAGACAGACTGAAAAACAGAGGATCAGATTCACCTTCAGACCAAACTACCAACTTCCTCTGAGTGATCTCTGCTGTCCGATCTGTCTTGAAGTCTTTAGAGGTCCTGTTCTTCTGTCATGTAGCCACAGCTTCTGTAAAGACTGTCTGCAGAGCTGGTGGACAGATAGACCGATCAGAGACTGTCCAGTTTGTAAGAGAAGATCTTCAAAGGATGAACCACCGTTAAACCGGGTGTTAAAGAACCTGTGTGAGTCCTTCTTACAGCAGAGAGATCAGAGAGTTTCAGAGACTCTCTGCAGTCTGCACTCTGAGAAACTCAAACTCTTCTGTCTGGACCATCAGCAGCCAGTTTGTCTCATTTGCAGAGATTCAGAAAAACACTCCAGCCACAGATTCAGACCCTGCAGACAGCTGCACGACAACACAAGAAGAAACTTTAGGAAACTTTGGAGCCCTTAAAGGAGAAGTTAAAGGTTTTTGAACAAGTTAAAGTGAAGTTTGATCAAACAGCAGAACACATAAAGGTTCAGGCCCGACGCACAGAGACACAGATTAAGGATCAGTTTAAGAAGCTCCACCAGTTTCTAGAAGAGGAAGAGGAGGTCAGGATGGCTGCACTGAGGGAAGAAGAGGAGCAGAAGAGTCAGAGGATGAAGGAGAAGATGAAGACTCTCAGCACAGAGATAGCAGCTCTTTCAGACACAGTCAGAGCCACAGAGGAGGATCTGAGAGCTGAAGACGTCTCATTCCTGATCAACTACAAGGCTGCAGTGGAAAGAGTCCAGCAGCGCCCCCTGCTGGATCATCCACAGCTGCTCTCAGGAGCTCTGATAGATGAGGCCAAACACCTGGGCAACCTGAGCTTCAACATCTGGAACAAGATGAAGGACATGGTCTCCTACACTCCTCTGGTTCTGGACCCAAACACTGCTGGTTCAAGGCTCATCCTGTCTGAAAATATGACCAGTGTGAGACGAGGAGAGTATAAGCAGCTTCCTGATAATCCAGAGAGGATTGATGATTACCCCTCTGTCCTAGGCTCTGAGGGCTTTAACTCAGGGACTCACAGCTGGGATGTTGAGGTTGGAGACAGTACAGCCTGGATACTGGGTGTGTTAGCAGAGTCTGTCCAGAGGAAGGGAGACATAACATCTGGATTTTGTTGCTTAGGGTTCGATGAAGGTAAATACTCAGCATGGTCACCACCAGATCCAGTCACTGATCTCTTTGTGCAGAAGAAGCTCCGGAGGATCCGAGTGACTCTGGACTGGAACAGAGGAAAGCTGTCGTTCTCTGATCCTGATACTAACACACATATACACACCTTCACACACACTTTCACTGAGAGGATGTTTCCATTCATTGACACTGATGATAAAGTGAAGATATTACCAGTACAGGTCTGTGTGACTGTACAACAGGAATAGATTATTTTCGGGGTTTATCTAAAAAGATCAAACAGATAAAATAAGTAAATGTGGACCAGAAATCAGTTTGTGATTGACAGCAGCTTCAAATGGGTTTTGATTATAAATGATATCTTTAAAGTGGTTTCTGCTGGAAATCCTAAAAACTGTTAAACTTTATTGACTGTTTGTTAATCCATGGAACATTTAAACATTTTTAATCAACAACCATATATTAACAGAGAACTGCTGTTTGAATATTTTATGTTGATGAATCTTTTAGTCATTTATCTTCTGAATTAATATGTTCACAGTGAGCTGATTAACATCCTGTAACTTCAACACAGATTATAATTATAATAACACTGTTTATTCCAGATTATTGATTGTTGTTGGTGAAAGTTAATCTTACAGAAGGTTCTTTAGTTCATGTTGTCATTTAGGTAACACGTTATAATAATCATGTCAAAAAGAAATGATTACTGATTATTTGTTGACTAATATCTAAATAATGTTTATAAATGCTTTACAAAGTATTCATTAACAAGGAATTATAATCATTAACTGTATAATAATTTTCCAGATGTTTTAAAGGTTTACAAATCATTTGTTAATCATTAATAAATAATTAATACTACATCAGTACAGATATAGCAAAGTTCATTCAGGTCATTTGATCTGCACCAGAGTGTAATAAGCTTTCCCACCACCTCAAACAAAAAGGTATGAAAGTAACAGTTTGGGTTCAAATCAGACGTGACTTCACTTCCTGAAGGTTACCACGTGACGCAGAACATTTCATAGCTCCGTTCGTTCCCTAAAGTTAAAAAAACTCTCCGTTTCCTTTTCTTTTCTAACGAGACCTGAACCCTGGTCTCCTGGGTGAAAGTCCTGTGTTTGTTTACCCCCCCTCCCCAACCTGCCTCCTTACCAGGACATTTGGTGCTCTTATACTTCCTCACCTTACTTCCTGCTTTGCTCCTGTCAGAACTACTGCGGCCACTAGTAGAGGGCGCCGCCACTACAAACATAAATATAGGTCAGAATGATGCTGGAACTTATGGGGGAGTTTTTCAGGGAGAGGACAGTCTCCTCTCATCAGCTCTCGGACGATCTGTCTCGGACAAACCGATTCAGTCTGTCTTTAGTTAGTATCAGAGAGTGGACACTGACCTGGGGGACTGTTCAGGCTGGACATCCTTCCTGGAGACAGACAGACAGACAGGTTAGAGAGAGACAGACAGACAGACAGACAGACAGACAGACAGACAGACAGACAGACAGACAGGTTGTTATTGTTAACTACTGAATTAAGAAGAATTTTATGGATTCTAGTTGGACATTTTTCAGTTGTTTAAGAATCCTGCAGTCGTTGTCATAGCAGCACTTTGTAAACTTCTCAGACCTGAATGAGAGTCCTGATTTGTTCTTGAGGTTCCTCAGTAAATCCAGCTGATTGAGAGGAGGAATCAACCTGCTGACACAAAATGATTCATGATGACGTGTGCTGATATAATAATATCATAATCTAGAATGTAAAGCTTGTGTCTGTAGGTAGGACAGGTGTAGTCTCACCTGTACATGGGGACTGAGACAGTCCTCTCGTAATAGTCCCAGGTAGAATTCAGATCAGTTCGGCTCAGATTGGTGGCGTAAACCCTCCACGCCGCCTGTAGTGACAGACATGGTTGTTTCCATTGAAACAGGTGCTGACAGAGCAGGAAAGATCCACTTGACTCCGGGGATTTTCAAACTAAAAGCCCTACTCTGGAGATGTCAAACAGTTTAGTTTAAGTCTTTGACTTCGTCTAGACTGGATTTCTCTAATGATTTTTTAACATCACCTGATCTGCTCAGTCATTTTAATCTTTAATCTGTGTATGGATGGTTTTGGCTGAAAGATGACTCAGCAGATCCTGAAGGATGTACAGACAACTATCACTGGATTACTGCAATACTGAAGAAACTGTCAAAACAAGGTCTGCTGCTGGTTGGATGGCCAGATAATGTGATTCATCCAGACGTTTGATTTTTAGACGTATCTGGGACTTCCACAAGTGAGTGGTTATTTCAGACATGTTGATGATGGAAAGAAACGTTATTGGTTCCTGTAGCTTGATTAAACCCAAATGATCCCGATATGATCAGCAAATCAAACTCACACAATTAAAGCAAAGCGGATATTCGCTCCACCGGTGAGTATGCACCGTATGTCACACTGAATGAATAGGTTTCACTGTCTGTGTTCACATTTCATGTTTCATAAAGAGGCATATGTTCGTTTCAATGTGTCATGGGTTAGGATATTATGATTATTATATGATTATGAAGAAGAAGAGGGCAGTGTTGGGTCACCTGGATGAGTCCAGCTGCCGGGTTTCTTCTCTTCTCAAAGTGTTTCTGTCGGTGTTGCTCCTGAACCTTCAGGGCAAAACCAGAACCCAGGATCCCCTGAGAGACAGACAGGCAGAGAGACAGACAGGTTAGACAGACAGACAGGCAGAGAGACAGACAGGTAAAGATCAGGTGACTCACAGCGGGCAGAGCGAAGAAAGAAACTCCGATCAGAGTGAAGGTAGCAGCCAGCAGACGTCCGTTCCAGGTGATCGGGAATTTGTCTCCGTATCCGATGGTTGTCAAGGTGATCTGAAAAAGACAGACACAGACCAATCAGATTGCTACATAGATCTCTCTATCTAGAGATCTGTTACATAAACTGTCCAATAAAAACACAAAGCTTCACTTTACCTTCAACTCTGACACTAAACGTTATTTTATCGTCTGTTTCAAACTCTGCATCAGATCAGTTTGAAGGCATACACATTACCATGTGGCTGTTACACACATTACCGTGTGGCTGTTACACACATTCCCGTGTGGCTGTTACACACATTCCCGTGTGGCTGGCTGTTACACACATTCCCGTGTGGCTGGCTGTTACACACATTCCCGTGTGGCTGGCTGTTACACACATTCCCGTGTGGCTGTTACACACATTACCGCGTGGCTGGCTGTTACACACATTACCGTGTGGCTGTTACACACATTACCGTGGGACTGTTACACACATTACCGTGGGACTGTTACACACAGAGCATTCAGTGGCAATTACATCCCCTAACCCAACCTTTCACCAGGTTTACCTGTGTCTAGACACCTGTGTTAGTGTGTATTAGTGTGTGTTAGTGTGTGTTAGTGTGTTTTGTCTCACCAGTCCCCACCAGAGGGCGTCTGCATACGTCTCAAACTGTTCATTGTCCTCTTTTTCTGCCAAATAAACGAGGAAACTGGCCAGAATGAGACACAGGAAGCCGATATACCACGCAGTGATCAACTCCTGCTGAGACAGACAGACACACAGACGCACAGAGAGACATCATAATACAGTGAGACAGTCATGAACAGAGGTTAGAAGTTAAGGTTATCAATAATCCTATTTGATACATTCCCAGATCAATGGAAACCATCAGATGTCAGGAAGATGATACCAAAGAACAAAAACTGCTGACGCACTATTACAAACTGCTGATACAGTTTAAATACTGCTGACCCAGTGAAACACTGAGTGTGTTTACATGCAGTTTAAAAACCAGATTATATTCTGGTTAATGTTTCTCAGCCTCCATGTAAACACCTTCCCCCCAGTTTCTAAACTCAGAGTTCTCCTCTAGTTAACAGAGCTAATAACTCCGTTAGTAACAGGGGGATTCCTGCAGGTATTAACCTTAGTAACAGGGGTAAACTCTGGTTACGTGTCTGCAAATGCTCCGTAAGTTCTAACTGTCCCTCCCCACTCTGCTGCCCTGGTTTCTGACCCAGAAACAGATAGTTGGAAGCAACAGCTCCAAAAACAACAGCAACAACACGAGCTTTAAACCTTTAAACCCACGGCAGACTTCAACATGGTGACAATATGATACAACTTTATTGTCAGTTGAAATTCATTTTGCGTTCCCAAGCAGCTCCACTCAAGAGAAGAAATAAAAATTTAAATACACACAGTTAGACAACAATTACAAATATACAAATGCTGATAGAGAGTCTGACTTTTCTTGTGGATTGTTTGAAAAGAGCTTAGTGCAAACTTTGAGTTGATTGCATAATTTAGCTTGAAGTTTAGCAGATAGGCTGCTGTACAGCATGACACTGAATCAGTTATAAAACAGAGATAATCTGGCCGCTGGTTCCAAATGATCTACAGAGAAAGTAAAGTTGCTGCTTGGACCAATTCTATTCACCTTATATCTGCTTCCTCTAGGCAATATTATTAGAAACACTCCATTAACTTTCAATGTTATGCAGATGATACCCAATTATACCTATTAATTAAGCCAGACGAAACCAGTCAGTTAGTTAAACTTCAAGCATGCATTAAGGACATTAAATCCTGGATGACATACAATTTCCTGATGTTAAACTCAGACAAAACTGAAGTTATTGTGCTGGGCCCTAAACACCTCCAAACCGCCTTATCTAAAGATATAATTACTCTGGATGGTATTGCACTGGCCTCCAGCACTACTGTCAAAAACCTAGGAGTTATTTTTGATCAGGATATATCCTTTAATGCCCACTTAAAACAAATCTCAAGAACAGCTTCTTTTTTTCAGCTTCTTTTTAACCCTCTCCTCTTTGATAAAGCTTATAGTTAGGGAGTGAGGAGTTGCAGCGTTCGCCTAGACCGGCGGGGGAGGGTGTATAACTTCAGACCCAGCACCCCTTCTCTTCTCTGCTTCTCTTCATAGCTGCAGATTCATCTACCAACCCTTATAGAACTGGCTCAGGTTTGCCTCGGACCAGCTCTTAATTATGCTGATATAGTTTTAGACTGCCGGGGGACTTCCTTTGACACACCGAACTCTTCTTTCCTCTCTCTTTCCATCTGTGTGTATCCATGTCCCAGAAATGCTTGTTACTAATTTAGCTCTGGGAGAATTGTTGGGTCTTTGTAAATTATAGAGTGTGGTCTAGACCTACTCTATCTGTAAAGTGTCTTGAGATAACTTGTTATGATTTGATACTATAAATAAAATTGAACTGCTGTATCTATTTACTGTTTCTGGACGGATGAGGAGACTTTTTTTTTTCCAAGTTGTTGCAATTTTGACAAAGGTCAACCGGAGGAAAAGGCTTATTGCGACCAGTTGTACGATGGCAGACGGACGTAGAGTTACTACGTCACTCTTCCCACTCATGTTTATGGAGAGAACTAGCGGAATTCTGGGAAACATCGGACGTCATTTATTTGTTGATAGCAAGACAGTTTGTCTACTATTTAACAATTACAATAATTGATCTCTTTTATCTCTCATTAAATTGTTTTGAGTGTCGACAAAACAAGACATTTGAAGACGCCAGCTTGGACCCTAAGAACCCGTTTTATGTTTCATACATACTGTTAGATACAGCTAGATGTTAACATTAGATACAGCTAGATGCTATCATCTATGGTCACTTTCTTCTGACTGTAGCTTTGGTCCAGGAGAAGATGTCGTCAGGTGGTGTCCAACTATCATCGGATGTTTCGACCCTAAAACACAACGTCCTCCGGTTGGCAGGATAGCAATGGTGGCCAGTCACTGCCCATCTTCTCCTGGCTTCCATCTTAACTCCTCCCTCTTGTTTCAGAGCCAACAAGAGGCACTTTCTGCTGCCTATACTAACCTGCAAGCAGCTGTCTTCCTCTCCCTTCCTGCTTCTCCCAGAGCTATGAATGTCTTCCACAGCGACTGCACCGGGAAACCCCCACAGCCAGGCCCCCACCCTTTGTCTCTGGATTGCTGCATTACTTATTTTATTTATTTATTATATTAGGACAATGCATATTAATCAACATTTCTGTTAGCCAGAAGGCTAATTTTCAACTGTAGTCCTAGTTACCCAGCATGCATGTCTTTATGGTGGAGGAAACCGGAGCACCCAAAGGAAACCCACGCAGACGCAGAGAGAACACGCAAACTCCACACAGAAAGGCCCTGCCCAGACCGGGGATCAAACCCTGCAGCGCCAACTTGCTGTGAGGGAGAAGTGCTAACCACTGAGCCACAGTGGTTGCTTTCCTATCCGTCTTCCCACAGGACCGTAAGTTCAATCACGATAATCAAGGATATGTTTGCCTCCTCAGAACAAATGAACACATCACGCCTCAGGGATGTTTGGAAATCTGGGGAAAGTGTTTCCTCTCCAGGTCCACCCTCATCTCCGCTGATTGTGCAGCCTGAAGGCTTCCCCCCCTCCCTGACGAACTAGATGGATGGCCCTGGTCTCACGTAATTCTGTTGCTTTGTCCATCTCTCCTGCTCCAAGATGTCCACCAGTGCTTTAAAGACTTTGTCATGGGGCCATCTGTATCTTCCCTGGCTAAGAGCAGCCTTGCACCCTGCCAGTATGTGCGCCAACATGATCAAATAAATAAAATTGAATTCAATATGTTTTTTGTACTCATTGCACATTGGGTTGGGGTTAAACCATGTTGAAAGAGCCAGGCCTTGAACTGAAAATAATCTGCAAAATAATCTGCAAACTTATAAAGAATGAAAATGATTGTTAGTAAGAGACAGACGAACAGACGGACAGATGAACGGACGGACGGACAGGCGAACGGACGGACAGAAAGACAGGTATTTCCCAGGTTACCTTGCTGTGGGCGTAGACGACTGACCCCAGCAGCTTCCAGGTTCCTCCCCGCCGGTCCATCCGGATCATCCTCAGAATCTGAAGGAAGCGGAGCGACCTGATGGCTGAAGTGGCGAAGACATTTCCCTGAGTCCCTGCAGCCAACACTGAGATGGATGCTATCAGCACCATGATGTCTGCAGACAGACAGGCAGGTAGGCAGGTAGGCAGACAGATAGACAGACAGACAAACATACAAGCAGGCAGACAGACAGACAGACAGACAGGTGGTTAGAATGTCTCACATTCAACCGTTTGAAACATGCGTTTCTTATTAATAATTTGACTTCTATAGCACTTTTCAAACATTAAGCACAAAGTGCATTCACATTAAAAGATTTACAAACAATTAAAGAATCAGAAACTCATGTAACCCCCCCACTGACATACCAACATTAGAACATGGGAGCTAGGCATGGGCCGGTTACCGGTTTCAAGATATACCGTGGTCTGAAAAAGTCACAGTTTCAAAACAACTAAAGTTTTCTGTCATACCGTTCCTGCGGAATGAGCTGTTATGAGCTGATTTCTGACAGTAGTGCTGGAGGCCAGGGCAATGCCATCCAGAGTACCTTAGAGTTTAACATCAGGAAATTGAATGTCATCCAGGATTTTATGTCCTGCATGCATGTTTGAAGTTTAACTAACTGATTGGTTTCATCTGGCTTAAATGAAAGATATAACTGGGTATCATCTGCATAACAGGAATGTTGTCTAATAATATTGGAGAGTTATAAAAGGACTTATTAGAGCAAGCTGATCATAAGGAATTACAGTAGTCCAGCCTGAAATAAACCAACGCATGGACTAGTTTTCTGCATCTTTTTGAGAGTAAAGGAAGTGTTGTTAAAGTCATCAGACTCACCGATGACACAGAAAGGTTTTCTGGCGAATTTGAGTCTTCCTCTCCATCCTCTGTAGCGACAGCAGCAGCCTGCTGCCCAGATCCTCACCATGTACTCCACCCCGAACACCACGATGGTCACCACTTCCTGTTTCACAACGACAACAAGAAACCAACTGACATCACCCATTCATCTGCCCATTCCAGACAGAACAAAGTGTTTGTTGTTCAGCTGATGTGGCTCTTTGTTTCTGTTTGGATTTTGCTTTATTCTTTTTTTGTACCATTCCTCATTAGTTACAGTCAGGTCCATAAATATTGGGACATCGACACAATTCTAATCTTTTTGGCTCTATACACCACCACAATGGAGTTGAAATGAAACAAATAAGATGTGCTTTAACTGCAGACTTTCAGCTTTAATTTGAGGGTATTTACATCCAAATCAGGTGAACGGTGTAGGAATTACAAAAGTTTGTATATGTGCCTCCCACTTTCTAAGGGACCAAAAGTAATAGGACAATTGGCTGCTCAGCTGTTCCATGGCCAGGTGTGTGTTATTCCCTCATTATCCCATTTACAAGGAGCAGATAAAAGGTCCAGAGTTCATTTCAAGTGTGCTATTTGCATTTGGAATCTGTTGCTGTCAACTCTCAATATGAGATCCAAAGAGCTGTCACTATCAGTGAAGCAAGCCATCATTAGGCTAAAAAAATCTAAACAAACCCATCAGAGAGATAGCAAAAACATTAGGTGTGGCCAAATCAACTGTTTGGAACATTCTTAAAAAGAAAGAACGCACCGGTGAGCTCAGCAACACCAAAAGACCCGGAAGACCACGGAAAACAACTGTGGTGGATGACCGAAGAATACTTTCCCTGGTGAAGAAAAACACCATCACAACAGTTGGCCAGATCAAGAACACTCTCCAGGAGGTAGGTGTATGTGTGTCAAAGTCAACAATCAAGAAGACTTCACCAGAGTGAATACAGAGGGTTCACTACAAGATGTAAACCATTGGTGAGCCTCAAAAAACAGGAAGGCCAGATTAGAGTTTGCCAAACAACATCTAAAAAAGCCTTCACATTTCTGGAACAACATCCTATGGACGGATGAGACAAAGATCAACTTGTACCAGAGTGATGGGAAGAGAAGAGTATGGAGAAGGAAAGGAACTGCTCATGATCCAAAGCATACCACCTCATCAGTGAAGTATGGTGGTGGTAGTGTCATGGCGTGGGCATGTTTGGCTGCCAATGGAACTGGTTCTCTTGTATTTATTGATGATGTGACTGCTGACAAAAGCAGCAGGATGAATTCTGAAGTGTTTCGGGCAATATTATCTGCTCATATTCAGCCAAATGCTTCAGAACTCATTGGACGGCGCTTCACAGTGCAGATGGACAATGACCCGAAGCATACTGCGAAAGCAACCAAAGAGTTTTTTAAGGGAAAGAAGTGGAATGTTATGCAATGGCCAAGTCAATCACCTGACCTGAATCCGATTGAGCATGCATTTCACTTGCTGAAGACAAAACTGAAGGGAAAATGCCCCAAGAACAAGCAGGAACTGAAGACAGTTGCAGTAGAGGCCTGGCAGAGCATCACCAGGGATGAAACCCAGCGTCTGGTGATGTCTATGCCTTCCAGACTTCAGGCTGGAATTGAATGCAAAGGATTTGCAACCAAGTATTAAAAAGTGAAAGTTTGATTTATGATTGTTAATCTGTCCCATTACTTTTGGTCCCTTAAAAAGTGGGAGGCACATATACAAACTGTTGTAATTCCTACACCGTTCACCTGATTTGGATGTAAATACCCTCAAATTAAAGCTGAAAGTCTGCAGTTAAAGCACATCTTGTTCGTTTTATTTCAACTCCATTGTGGTGGTGTATAGAGCCAAAAAGATTAGAATTGTGTCGATGTCCCAATATTTATGGACCTGACTGTATATGTTTACCCCATCCTTGCTGGGTTTTTTTTGTATCTTGTTGGTAAAACTTTTTGATACGCTCCATAAATAATGTTGAAAGAAAACAGAACCAAGTGTGTGTGTGTGTGTGTGTGCTTGTTTTACTATATTCGTGGGGTCCAAAATCCTGGGAATACAGTATACTTTGTGGGGTCTGCACAGCCCAAAATGCTGGACCCCACAAGGTTAAAGGGCTGTTAAGACTTGGTTTTAGGATTAGGGTTAGAATTAGGTTATGGTTAGGATGAGGGTAAGGGTTAAGGTTAGGCATTTAGTTGTGATGGTTAAGATTAGGGTAATAGGTCAATGATGGGTCCCCACAAAGATAGTGAAACGTGCGTGTGTGTGTGTGCATGTGTGTGTGTGCGTGTTGAGTTTAAATGAAAAGCTGACTTGTGTGAAATCAAACGTACACAGAAAGTGATCAGGTCTAAAAATATCATCAAGCTACAGAAACTGAAACAAGTTCCTAAAAATATCCTAGCATTATATTTAGGGATGTGTTCAGCGTGCGACTCTCTGATCTGAGTTTTACCAGAATGTAGAGAGCGTCCTCCGAACTCTTCTCGTACTCTCTGATGGTGGAGAACACAGACAGAACCAGACAGGAGAACACCAGCAGAAACCTGAAACATTACAGAACCATATCAGACAGTTCTTCTCCAGGGTTAGGGTTATAATAACAGATCCTCCGGTTTAAACTGTCTGAGTGATCTGATATGGATGAAGAAAACCCAGAAATAGATCTTTGAATATCTGTCTTTTCACCATGGACGGAGACGTAAAAAGTCCTTTAAACTAACTGTTTGGGTCTCAGTTCTTAATGTAAACATGATAAAGATGTCTGAGAGTTGTTTACAGCGTTAGTTCTGACATCTCCCTAACCTGATGATATCCAATCAGAAATGGAATCGAGGGCAGTTGTTAGAGTGGGCGCCCATATATATATATATATATATATATATATATATATATATATATATATATATATATATATATATATAAAAATATACACATATACATATATAGAGGTTTACTGCTCGACGCAGCAGGCCTGGGTCCGACTCCGACCTGCGGCCCTTTGCTGCATGTTATTCCCCCCCCCCTCTCTCTCCCCTTTCATGTCTTCATCTGTCCTGTAAAAATAAACACTGGAAATGCCCAAAAAAATAATCTTGAAAGAAAAAAGAAATGGAATCGAATCGGGACCTTGTGAATCAAATAATTTAGGAAATCATTGGTGGTACCCAGCCCTACTCAACCACATTTCATCACAATCCATCCCATAATAGTTTAGATGTTTCAGTATGAACCACATTAGCACCCACAGAGCTGCTAGCATGGCAACACAACATTTAATCTGCGGTTTAAAGAATCATATTCTTAACTGGTAACAGAGGCAGACAGACTGACAGACTGACAGGCAGGCAGACAGGCAGACAGGCAGACAGGCAGACAGACAGACAGACAGACAGGCAGACAGGCAGGCAGGCAGACAGAGAGACAGGCAGGCAGGCAGGCAGACTGACAGACTGGCAGACTGGCAGACAGGCAGACAGGCAGACAGACAGACAGGCAGGCAGACAGGCAGACAGAGACAGAGAGACAAACAGACAGGCAGACAGAGACAGAGAGACAAACAGGCAGGCAGACAGACAGACAGACAGACAGGCAGACAGACAGACAGACAGAAAGACAGACAGAGAGACAGGCAGACAGACAGGCAGGCAGAGAGACAAGCAGGCAGAGAGACAAGCAGGCAGAAAGAGACAGGCAGGCACACAGACAAACAGACAGGCAGGCAGACAAACAGACAGGCAGGCAGACAGGCAGGCAGACAGACTTTTATTTATTTACACGTAGGCGTGGTAGATGAAAGCCCATCCTCGCGGTCTCTCCAAGACGTTGTACAGGAAGTTCTGCAATCGTCTGTAGACGGCGTTTCTCTTCGGAGGTTTCTTTACTCCGGAGACGCTGCTGCGCTGCCGCCGAGGACCCTCCTCCCCACCTGCAGACAGTTATTATTATTATTATCATCATCATCATCATCATCATCATCATCATTATTATTAAGGTCTTATTAAGACACAAGGACACAGGTGTCAAACTCCGTTCTCTTCGGGAAACAATATCCACCTTGTAGCTAGCGAGCTACACGCTGAAAATATCAAGTTATGAAGAAGATGTGGATGGTGCAATAAGTCAGGTCTGCTTGGTTCTTTAGGGAATGATTGGAAAGATTTATTACGAATATGTTAAATCATTTCCTCTCTAACTGGGAGGTTTTATAAAGAATATGTTAGATCATTTCCTCTCTAACTGGGAGGTTTTATAAAGAATATGTTAGATCATTTCCTCTCTAACTGGGAGGTTTTGGGACTGATTGGTGGGATTGCTGTGGACCAAGTACACACAGAGATACACTGGTAAGAGCCAATGAGGTTTAACCATGTATCAGCTCATTTAAATAGCTCACGTTACTGGATTGTGTCAACAGTTAACTTCATTTAATATTGGATGTGGAGTTTTCTTTTGCGGGGTGCAAATGTTCCACCAGAACCAGTTCCTTCCTGACACTATTTAGCAGAGACACCGTCACTGCATCTGGAGCTTAGAGACGCCCAGGACCATTGGGATTGGTTTAAAGAAATGTAAACAACCAAGAGAGTTTTTCTCCTATCCCAGAATGCATCTGTGGTGTAGCCTTTCCTTCTTCCACAGCGCTGTGGAGATACACGCCCACAAAAAACTCCTCCTTTAACCTCATTGGTCCAAATCTGTTTTAATCCGGGGATGTTTCCACTAGGGCTGCCAAATATACTTTTTTTTTTATCTTCATGGCACATCAACTGGCCGAATTAACACTTTGTGAAAGACACTGTTCAACAAAAGAAAGTTGAAAATGATTACCTTTCATTAGTTTTAAACTCAACAAGCAGTTTGTTGTATTTTATCAGAATACTAAAAACAGCCGAAGTGAGAACACTTTAATATTTGGTGTATCGTAACAAATTATATCGGTATCAAGATATTCAATGTAGCCTATCACAGATTTTCCTCTTATCCTGCAGCACAAATAATTTCCACACACACACACACACACACACACACACACACACACACACACACACACACACACACACACACACACCTGCTATGAGCAGGGCTCCATCCCTGGTGGACTCGCTCCCTGCGGCCTCCAGACCCACGAAGCCGACCTTCAGCTTCTTCTGGTCGGCCTGCGCTCCGGGGAACACCCCGCCGTTCCGGGACTTCTGCACCATGATGGAGAAACTGCACCGAGCCGCCGATCTATTGCCAGCCCGCAGACAGAGCGCTGCGGCCGGCCAGAGACTGCACCGAGCTGCTGATCTATTGCCAGCCCGCAGACAAAGCCACCGCGGCCGGCCAGAGACTGCACCGAGCCGCCAATCTACTGCCAGCCCGCAGACAGAGCGCCGAGGCCGGCCAGGCGCGGCGGAGGCATCGCTGCTGCGGAGTGGAGGAAGAGGAAAGAGAGGAGAGGAGGAAAATAAAACCCGCAGAGCGACAGACAGGCAGCAGATCTGCTGATCAGCAGCTTTTTCTTTCTCTCCTCACAAACACTGCCTGCACAAACAGGAAATGGAATGACGTAAATGATGATTATTGATCAGCTCACAGATAAAAAAAACAAACATTAATTAGATTGTCAATAAAGAAACAGGTGTGTGTGTGTGTGTGTGTGTGTATAACCTGAAGGTGGTAACCATGACAACCAGAGGAGAGGCAGGTACAATAAAAGTCAGATACAATATAATGTACGAGAGTTAATTATTGATATTATTTTAAACATTTGACTTTCCATATTTTATTAGTCTCTAAATCCAGTGAATCTCTGGTTTATTTGGTTCATCTGTTTGTCTCTGGATTCAGTCCCTTTTCAGCACTTTGAGTTGCATTTTGTTTAATTTGAAAGGTGCTGTTTAAATAAAGCTGTATTGATTGATCGAGAGAGCAACAAACATATTATAAACAAACTACACACATATAAAGAAAATATAGAAACAAAAATACACCAACTGTTGTCTGATCCTAATCAGTAAACAAAAGTAGAAAAAGTACCGGAGAGCGACAGTAGATCCTCCTGACAGCCAGAAGGTGGCAGTAAAGTGCAATCCCACTCCCCCCCCCTTTAAACTAACATTTTTATTTAGCCGCTCCCTGGTAGCTCACATGAGCAAATGCCCAGGCACTAAGGCTCAGTCCTTACTGCAGCGGCCAGGGTTCGAGTCCAACCTGGTGGCTCTTTGCTGCATATCATCCCCCTCTCTCATCCCTCTCCTGTCGAGTGAAGGCCAAAAATGCCCAAAAAACAATCTTTAAAATAAAGAAATGTTGTCATTTAATCAAAATCTTTATTCATTTTTCAACATCCAGCTTCAATAAGCACAAACATCTTTAACTACCAGTTATGTCAGCTCCAACATCACTCTTCCTCTGCGTCTGGGTCTGTCTGATGCAAACTGCATGGACAGGAGTCAAATATTCATCATCCATCAGCTGCTGTGAGGACCGCATGTCCCATCAGGCACCAGGCGAGTCATAAGCACGACACAATGTAGCAACACGTTAATTTAAACTGAAACCAGAGTGAGTTGAACACCCTGCTGTCTGCTGATTGGGTATCATGTGACACAGCCACCAAACAGAAAACAAACCTCAAAGCTCGTCACCATTCAGATGAAACGCATAGTTCAATTCAGAAACCGTAGCAACACTGTGACACGGTTTAGAGACTGAACGTGTCCCAGGTAAACTCTGGCAGCAAAAGGAAAAGGTTTAGAAGTGTAAACAGACAGAGCTTTAATTACCCATTCACCATTAATAAGTGATGTTAATATAAAGTGTTATGGACTCAAGTTACAAAAAACAGGAAATAAGACGCAACATAAAAACAGAGAACAAAATGTTTTGTTATTTTGATGCATAATAAATTCCAGAGGTGTTATGACACTTACAACAACAAAAAGCATTTCATGTACGGAACATCCAAAGTGCCAAATAAAAGAATAAATGTGGCAATAAGACAACATAAATATGAACATTTTTATTGATCCATACACATAGGGGGCCACTCAGAGTCTGTGGACGCTGAAGTTTACACAGATTGTAAACAAACTAAAAAAATAACTCGAAATGCAAGCAGTTATGACGGGGCCAAAGCCACCCACGGCAGTCGCCACCGACACCCTGGGGAGCGCGCAAAGTGGAACCCGGTAAATATCAAGAGGTGCGAGCCTCGACGTCTGCGGTACGTCGCCTTGCAAACGTAGCGGTCAACAGTTCATCTCCATGCATATACAGACAACCTTTAACAGTTCTCTACAACAAACAAACTTCTTAACCCCCTGACCACAGGGGACAGCAGAGAAATGAGAGAGTGACCGAGAGGGTGGAGGGGGGAGGCAGGTGTGGTGGTTGAAGGAACAGGGGAGGTGGTCAAGTTGTTGCAAATGGTGTCATAGATTTATTTTTTTCCTCTGTGGGTGCTCACAGACGCACGCCATTCAGTCAAACATTCTTTGCATTTCAGCCAAAAACTCGTCTACGTTGATTATAGCGCCCCCTAATGGCCGATCTTCGCCATATTTGGTACAGAGCCTCAGAGCGGCATGCCGAACGAGCATCACTAGTTTTGTGTTGATTGCATTTACTGTGGCAGAGATATTGCAACTGCAATTTTCCCATTTAAATGCATTGAGTTATTGGCTAAAACAAATAAACGTTGCTTATAGCGCCCCCTAAAGGCTGATCTTTGCCAAATTTTGTACGGAGCATCGTAGTGGGATGTTGAACAAGTTCTTTGCTGATAAGATTTAATTTGGCCGAGATATGATATGATACGTGTGTGGTAGCTAGCTAGGAAAATGTGTTTGGTCGTGAAATGCGCATACTTTAACGTAGCAAAATTCTTTGAGTAACTTTTGGTCACGTCCATCTGGAGATGGTACCTACCAGGTTTCGTGCAGATCGGTCGCACGGCCTAGGACGAGTTCAAAAAAGTTGATTTTGCGCATTGCGCGATATTGCGAAAAATCTTTTGAGCGAAATGGGCGTGGCCTATATCATGTGATTCAGCTTGATTCAAGGAAGACGTGGATGTAAGGATTTCTAATGTGCGATGTGTAATGTGGGACTTAAAGGCAAAAAAACATTATATCGCCACCTAGTGGTCCACATGTGTAATATTTGGTAGGTGTGGTCCATGATCCATTGTCTATCTACCCTGTAAATTTAAAGTTGTTCACATTAGTGTAAGTAGTATATTTAGACTTGGGTCCCATAGGCCACGCCCACTTTGACCCCTCAGTACCCCACTCTAGGGTTGGCCTCAGGAGTGGCCCTACATGGTACCCATCAAATTTTGTAAAAATCGGATGAGCAGTTCATGAGATATAAACTTTTTGTACTTGTAGCGCCCCCTAGTGACCAATTTTTGTAAAACGCGTGGGTGACCTCCAGAGGGGTCACGGCAAACAATAAGCTAAAGTTTGCTGTTGATAGCATTTCTTTTGGTCGAGATATGGCAAAGTTGGTGTTTTTATAGTTAGCTACCAAGGGCGTAAATCTGATCTAACAGTAGGGGGGGACAATAAACATAAAATTTCTGAAGAGCAATTTTTGAAGGGGACACAAATAATACAGCCAATTATACTGGTAGAGGACATGTGTACACAGATGAAAGCCTTAATACTATCATTAGTGTAGCATGGAGACTGTACCATTATCCTTCTTTTCAGTGTTTCTCTTGATTCAATAAAAAAGATGACTAAATATACAAAATATTCTTCTTTAAAACCATGTATTTATTTTTAAGTTGTTTATAATCAAGCCACAAAAATACCTTAAAACATAATGACTTATTTTGAAAAAGTGTCCCCAAATAAAAGAAATACAATGCTTTTGTACACTTGTTAAATTAGCTGATCATAATGTAAATTAGTGAGCCACTGGTGAAGATCATCTGCTCACCCTGACAGACACACACCTCCACAAATATGAACTGAGCTCAACACACTTACCTGAGACTCTACACCTGATGGTCCCTGGTCTCCCTGAGACTCTACGCCTGACTGTCCCTGGTCTCCCTGAGACTCTCCACCTGACTGTTCCTGGTCTCCCTGAGACTCTCCACCTGGCTGTCCCTGGTCTCCCTGAGACTGACTGTCCCTGGTCTCTCTGAGACTCTACACCTGACTGTCCCTGGTCTACCTGAGACTCTACACCTGACTGTCCCTGGTCTCCCTGAGACTCTACACCTGACTGTCTCTGGTCTCCCTGAGACTCTACACCTGACTGTCCCTGATCTCCCTGAGACTCTACACCTGACTGTCCCTGGTCTCCCTGAGACTCTACACCTGACTGTCCCTGGTCTCCCTGAGACTCTACACCTGACTGTCCCTGGTCTCCCTGAGACTCTACACCTGACTGTCCCTGGTCTCTCTGAGACTCTACACCTGACTGTCCCTGGTCTCCCTGAGACTCTACACCTGACTGTCCCTGGTCTCCCTGAGACTCTACACCTGACTGTCCCTGGTCTCCCTGTTCCTCAGTTCTTTCTGTCTCCTTTGCCTGTGACATAGTGACGTTAGTATTTCCATAAGCACCCATAAAGAAGTTACCAAATTGTCTTGATATGAGGACTTATTGTACTTACTTGGTGTTTTGGTGTAGGCCTACTGAAAAAGGATCTTATGTCTGTTTTTCTTTTCTCTGTCATTTTTAACAACAACACAAATCTTTAACGTCAGATGTCTAAATATGAGTTAGTTTCATAGGTTCACCACGCAGTCATATTATAAATCTAAAATGATCTTGCGTCCTCCACATAAATATTAGGTTTCTTCTGGGACAGAGGATATATATTTAACTGATCAGCCACTTAACTTCATATTCAGCAAAACACACCTGTAGATCTTCAATATTAACCCTAAAATCAGTTCACACACATAACGTTAGGCTTATCGCCGTGGTAACGTTTTTTGTAGTGGGTGCATTTCTATCCAACAAGCTATTAAATAAGCTAGGTAACGTTACATTATATTACACTAACACAGCAAACTTATTGTCATGACTAATTCATTAATTACTCAGCATCATTTCTATTTGAGAAAAGAACTTCATCCGATGTTTAATGTGAATAAAATAGCCTTGAACCGTCTACTTACTACACTCCTGTCACTACCTGATGTGACTGTGAGTCTAGTGCAGATCCTAAGGTACAGCAGGCAGTGGACCAAACCACTGTGAGGCAAGGGAGGGGGGACTCAAAATGTTTCTAAATTTAAAAAGCATTTTTTGGGGGTTTGTATTGTTTTACTACTTACACAGATATTTTAAGTATACATCATTATGCTATTTACAATACACAGCATTGTTTTAATGATATTTCTAGGGGGGGACAACCCTTAGATGGGGGGGGGTCCTGACCCTACCGACCCCCCTGGGATTTACGCCCTTGTTAGCTACACAAATTTGTTTGTGCGTAATATGCGCAATTTTTATTCTATCAAAATTCTTTTTATTAACTTTTTGTCCGGCCCATCTGGAGATAACTGCCAAATCTCATGCCGATCGGTCGCACGGTCTAGGAGGAGATCGAAAAAGTAGGTTTTAGAGAAATCGCGATTTTTCACGCATAAAAGTCTAGGCGGAAATGGGCGTGGCCTATATCACGTGATTCAGTTGGATCCAGGGAACGTGTGGATGTATGGTTTCTGAATGTACGATGTGGGAGTTATAGGGGCAAATGCGGTTTTTTCTGCTATAGCGCCACCTAGTGATGGAAGTGGGTCAATCCTAGCAGAGTTTTGGACCAGTCCTGAAAATGGCAACCCCGGTACGGTTTAGGCTGTAGTCAGAGTTTTAGGCGGAGAAGAAAAATAATGAATAATCAGTAGAAAAACAATAGGGTTCCACAGCCCTGCAGTGCAAACGGCGTAGCTTTGCTATCGCCGGTTCTTCCAGACTCGGGTTTGGACCCCTAAAAATTAAGATTTTCATTCTGGATCAACTGTAAAAACATCTGCAGACTCAGTTTGAGTCCTGGGAGAGGGATAAAAGTTTGGGGTTCAGGGGTCCTGGAAGAGGGCAGTGTAAAAGGCGGGTTCAGAGTGGCGGCTGCGGTAGCGAAGGATGATGTCATTGATCATCTGCTTCCTTCTGACGTGGGATGGTAGGGTGGAGTCACTCTCTAGCCGTCGCCGATGGCAACAGTTGATCACTGTCTCTCTGACCAGGAAACCTGCAGACAAAGAAACAAACAGGAAGTGATCATTCATGGAAATATATCCAGGGTTTACGCCACGAGAATGAGTTAACGCAGATTCCTTTTAACGCCGCTAATGTTCTCATCCTGTGATTTGGGCATTGGGCCCGCCGTAGTCTGTGAAATCAGGAAGCAAATACTACAAAAAAAACTACTTCATTCAGAAATACTCTGAAGACGCTGTTCTTCTGTTATTCAGGATGGGCAGGAAGAGGAGAGGCAGACAAACAGGCAGACAGACAGGCAGACGGGGAGGCTAACAGACAGACAGACAGACAAATAGACAGACAGGCAGGCAGACGGGGAGGTTGACAGACAGACAGACAGACAGACGTACCCAGAGAACGTTTGCTGACCACACTCCCGTTGACCAATGGGACAACCAGACTGAACTTGCTAGTGGCGTTTCCACGGAAACAGATACGGTAAAGTCCCGTTTTCAGAGGATGGATGAAGATGAGCTGGACGTTTGGCACGCTAACAGACAGACAGACAGACAGGTAGACAGACAGACAGTTTGTCATCAACAAGATTATTAAGTCTAAAGCTGTGTGGAAAAACAGTGTAACAATGTGTATGTGTGTGTTACCTGCTCTGTATTTGTTTCTGTGTGTGTGTGTGTGTGTGTGTGTGTGTGTGTGTGTGTGTGTGTGTGTGTGTGTGTGTGTGTGTGTGTGTGTGTGTTACCTGGTGTGACTTTGTGTCTCTGATAGCAGTTCAGTCTGAGGGAAACTCTCTGAAACACAAAGTCACACATCTGTTCTCACATCATCACAACAGAAAAATGCACATTCTTGTTCCCAATCTGTTTGGTTTATGCTCATGCGAACAGACAACTTTAAGTTCCGTTCCCTTTTTAACTTTATATTATTATTTATCTTTTATTTATACAGGTAATCTCATTGAGACACAGGGTCTCATTCTCAAGAGAGACCTGTCTGGGACAACACACATCAGTTACAGACAGACAAACAGATTACAACAGTAATAAGATTTAACAAACACATACAATAATCAAACCAAAGTGCCAAGTAGACTTAGAACACTAGAGTACTAAAAACAAAAAAACATTTAAGGGGGCAGAAAAAGAGAAAACCTTTTTGCCAAGCTCTGTACAAACCAATGGGACGTAGCTCTGTAGGAACCGATGGGACGTAGCTCTGTAGGAACCAATAGGACTCTGTAGGAATCAATGGGACATAGCTCTGTATGAACCAATGGGACGTAGCTCTGTAGGAACAGATGGGACGTAGCTCTGCAGGAACAGATGGGGACGTAGCTCTGTAGGAACCGATGGGGCGTAATCTCTGTAAGAACAGATGGGACGTAGCTCTGTAGGAACCGATGGGGACGTAGCTCTGTAGGAACCGATGGGATGTAGCTCCGTAGGAACCAATAGGACTCTGTAGGAATCAATGGGACATAGCTCTGTATGAACCAATGGGACGTAGCTCTGTAGGAACTGATGGGACGTAGCTCTGTATGAACTGAGGGGACGTAGCTCTGTATGACCCAATGGGACGTAGCTCTGTAGGAACTGATGGGACGTAGCTCTGTATGAACTGAGGGTACGTAGCTCTGTATGAACTGATGGGATGTAGCTCTGTATGAACTGATGGGACGTAGCTCTGTATGAACTGATGGGACGTAGCTCTGTATGAACTGATGGGATGTAGCTCTGTAGGAACCAATAGGACTCTGTAGGAACCAATGGGACTTAGCTCTGTATGAACCAATGGGACGTAGCTCTGTATGAACTGAGGGGACATAGCTCTGTATGAACCAATGGGACGTAGCTCTGCAGGAACCGATGGGACGTAGCTCTGTAGGAACTGATGGGACGTAGCTCTGTAAGAACAGATGGGACGTAGCTCTGTACAAACCAAGGGGGCGTAGCTCTGTAGGAACCAATAGGGACGTAGCTCTGTAGGAACCAATGGGACGTAGCTCTGTAGGAACCGATGGGACGTAGCTCTGTAGGAACCGATGGGGACGTAGCTCTGTAGGAACCAATAGGGACTCTGTAGGAACCAATGGGACGTAGCTCTGTATGAACCAATGGGACGTAGCTCTGTAGGAACTGATGGGACGTAGCTCTGTATGAACTGAGGGGACATAGCTCTGTATGAACTGATGGGACGTAGCTCTGTAGGAACCAATAGGACTCTGTAGGAACCAATGGGACGTAGCTCTGTAGGAACCAATGGGACATAGCTCTGTATGAACCAATGGGACGTAGCTCTGTAGGAACCGATGGGACGTAGCTCTGTATGAACCAATGGGACGTAGCTCTGTAGGAACCGATGGGACATAGCTCTGTAGGAACCGATGGGGACATAGCTCTGTATGAACCAATGGGGACGTAGCTCTGTAGGAACTGATGGGACGTAGCTCTGTAGGAACCAATAGGACTCTGTAGGAACCAATGGGACGTAGCTCTGTATGAACCAATAGGACGTAGCTCTGTAGGAACTGATGGGGACGTAGCTCTGTAGGAACTGATGGGACGTAGCTCTGTATGAACTGAGGGTACGTAGCTCTGTATGAACTGATGGGATGTAGCTCTGTATGAACCGATGGGACGTAGCTCTGTAGGAACCGATGGGACGTAGCTCTGTAGGAACCAATAGGACTCTGTAGGAACCAATGGGACATAGCTCTGTATGAACCAATGGGACGTAGCTCTGTAGGAACTGATGGGATGTAGCTCTGTATGAACTGAGGGGACGTAGCTCTGTATGACCCAATGGGACGTAGCTCTGTAGGAACTGATGGGACGTAGCTCTGTATGAACTGAGGGTACGTAGCTCTGTATGAACTGATGGGATGTAGCTCTGTATGAACCGATGGGACGTAGCTCTGTAGGAACCAATAGGACTCTGTAGGAACCAATGGGACTTAGCTCTGTATGAACCAATGGGACGTAGCTCTGTAAGAACAGATGGGACGTAGCTCTGTACAAACCAATGGGACGTAGCTCTGTAGGAACCAATGGGACGTAGCTCTGTAGGAACCGATGGGACGTAGCTCTGTAAGAACAGATGGGATGTAGCTCTGTAGGAACCTATGGGACGTAGCTCTGTAGGAACCAATGGGACGTAGCTCTGTAGGAACCAATAGGACTCTGTAGGAACCAATGGGATGTAGCTCTGTAGGAACCTATGGGACGTAGCTCTGTATGAACTGATGGGACGTAGCTCTGTAGGAACCAATAGGACTCTGTAGGAACCAATGGGACGTAGCTCTGTATGAACCAATGGGACGTAGCTCTGTATGAACCAATGGGACGTAGCTCTGTAGGAACCGATGGGACGTAGCTCTGTATGAACTCAGGGGACGTAGCTCTGTATGAACCGATGGGACGTAGCTCTGTAGGAACCGATGGGACGTAGCTCTGTAGGAACTGAGGGGACGTAGCTCTGTATGAACTGATGGGACGTAGCTCCCTAGGAACCAATAGGACTCTGTAGGAACCAATGGGACGTAGCTCTGTAGGAACCAATGGGACGTAGCTCTGTATGAACCAATGGGACGTAGCTCTGTAGGAACTGATGGGACGTAGCTCTGTATGAACTGAAGGGACGTAGCTCTGTATGAACTGATGGGACGTAGCTCAGTAGGAACTGATGGGACGTAGCTCTGTATGAACTGAGGGGATGTAGCTCTGTATGAACTGATGGGACGTAGCTCTGTAGGAACCAATAGGACTCTGTAGGAACCAATGGGACGTAGCTCTGTATGAACCAATGGGACGTAGCTCTGTAGGAACTGATGGGACGTAGCTCTGTAGGAACTGAGAGGGGGACGTAGGCTGTAGGAACCAATAGGACTCTGTAGGAACCAATGGGGACGTAGCTCTGTAGGAACCAATAGGACTCTGTAGGAACCAATGGGACGTAGCTCTGTATGAACCAATGGGACGTAGCTCTGTAGGAACTGAGGGGACGTAGCTCTGTATGAACTGAGGGTACGTAGCTCTGTATGAACTGATGGGATGTAGCTCTGTAGGAACTGAGGGGACGTAGCTCTGTAGGAATCAATAGGACTCTGTAGGAACCAATGGGACGTAGCTCTGTATGAACCGATGGGACGTAGCTCTGTAGGAACTGATGGGACGTAGCTCTGTATGAACTGAGGGGATGTAGCTCTGTATGAACTGATGGGACGTAGCTCTGTAGGAACCAATAGGACTCTGTAGGAACCAATGGGACGTAGCTCTGTATGAACCAATGGGACGTAGCTCTGTAGGAACTGAGGGGACGTAGCTCTGTAGGAACCAATAGGACTCTGTAGGAACCAATGGGACGTAGCTCTGTAGGAACCAATAGGACTCTGTAGGAACCAATGGGACGTAGCTCTGTATGAACCAATGGGACGTAGCTCTGTAGGAACTGAGGGGACGTAGCTCTGTATGAACTGAGGGTACGTAGCTCTGTATGAACTGATGGGATGTAGCTCTGTAGGAACTGAGGGGACGTAGCTCTGTAGGAATCAATAGGACTCTGTAGGAACCAATGGGACGTAGCTCTGTATGAACCGATGGGACGTAGCTCTGTAGGAACTGATGGGACGTAGCTCTGTAGGAACTCATGGGACGTAGCTCTGTAGGAACTGAGGGGACGTAGCTCTGTAGGAACTGAGGGGACGTAGCTCTGTATGAACTGATGGGATGTAGCTCTGTAGGAACTGAGGGGACGTAGCTCTGTAGGAACTGAGGGGACGTAGCTCTGTATGAACTGAGGGGACGTAGCTCTGTAGGAACCAATAGGACTCTGTAGGAACTGAGGGGACGTAGCTCTGTATGAACTGAGGGGACGTAGCTCTGTAGGAACTGAGGGGACGTAGCTCTGTAGGAACCGAGGGGAAGTTTAAGGTAATAATGTCCTGGGAGCGTAGGCTATGACTGTAGTGCTTGCGTAACATGTAAATTGATAAATATTTTGGCAGCAATGCATGGATGGATTTGTAGTTGTAGTTTGTAGTTATACCAGCGCAAAAGTCTGGGTATGTACGTAGGATAATATTCTTATCTTTGCTCAGCTGAGTTGCTGAACTCATAAATGAAATGATGCTGATGATGAAGACGTTTTTTATTTTCACAGAATGACATTTACATTAAACATAACAGTTTCCAAACAAGTGACCTCATGGGGCCGTGTGCACTTTGACATCAGCTAAAGATTATAATATCATAATACAGTTAAAATATTAATAAATAGTGTTATATTTGAAAGCAGTTTAAATGTTAAAGGACAGATAGTTACCGATATCCTCGAAGCGTTCGACCCAGACAATCAGGAGTTTAGATTCAGAGCCACGAAAAGACTTCATGTCTTCAACTGGAGACCTCTAGACAGACAGGTCAGAGAGACAGACAGACAGGTGAGAGAGATACATACAGGTAGACAGATAGACAGACAGGTCAGAGAGACACATACAGGCAGACAGATAGACAGGCGGACGAGTAGTAAGCAGATGAAAAAGCTTTTATTTTGAAGGTCCATACTGTGGGTGGGGGGGCGGAGTCTTGGCTGAGCTCAGTATTACTCTGCTGGCTGGTCAGACGCTCTGCCTCCTCTGGACTCTTCGACCAATCAGCTGCTTTAAACAACAATAAAAGAAGAATTCAATAAAACAGGTAACACATTAGAGTATTCAGATCATCAGACACTTTAAACTGAAACAAAAAGAATAATTTCATAAGTATTTAAAAGTATCAGAGACTGACAGTATGATGACGAAGGGACGATGAAGGTGATCTCTGTCAGAGCGTCGGCATACATCAGGACGAACCTCTCGCCATCAAACACGCCGCCTCCACTGTCACCCAGCACAGCAGGGAATTCTGGGAGACACAAAACAACCAATCAGCTCACACACAGCCGTGGAGAAAAAGTGTGGTGAAGTCTGATCCGAAAACAGAAACACAAAACTATTTTGACAAAATGAAACCTGCGGGGTGCCCTGGGCCGGTTGGTATACCAGTTTTTGGATGTCCATGGATAAGATTACATTGTAATAACTGTTTTTTTTTTTAACGTTTGTTACTATTTCCGAACGTTTTTCTACGCTTCTTTCAATGTTTTTGTTAAAGCCGCCTGAGTTACCCAGAGAGAGCATATCTCTGTGGATGTCAAGGAGTCTGACTGAGACTAAAGGAGACTGTCTGCGTCAGCAACTAACGTTAAAGACACCTGACCAAGCGTCAGGTTTTGACACAATGGCAGTGAGACTGAGTTGGGAGAATAGAGTGGCCTCTGACCCCTGTCAGGGACCAATCAGAGCGCTGACCTGAACTGTTGGTGCTGACTCCGCCCCTCTGGCGTCGCCCCACCTCTACCGGCCAACCGAGAGACGACAGGAAGTCCAGGAAGTAAGACGGGACGCTGCAGCTAGACTCCACGTTCCTCAGGATCTACAGAGACAGACAGGTTAGAGACAGATAGACAGGTCAGAGACAGACAGGTTAGAGACAGACAGACAGGTTAGAGAGAGAGGTCAGAGACAGACATGTCAGAGAGAGACAGACAGACAGACCTCAGCAGCTGTCCTCTGTCCTGCTCTCATGTAGAAGACAGAGGCAGAGTCACAATTTCTGGACGGCAGCTCGTCCAATCTTTTCAGATCGTCGGAGAAACCGGGAAGAGACGAGTCCAGAGACAGCAGCTGGGGTGGGACACCGCCGGGACTCTATAGAGGACAGACAGACAGGTGAGAGACAGACAGCTGGGGCGGGACACCGCCGGGACTCTACAGAGGACAGACAGACAGGTGAGAGACAGACAGCTGGGCCGGACAGTTAACTGAATTTATTATAAGTTCTGTTGAAAATCAACCACGTAACGAGTCACAAACCTCCAAAAGAAGACAGACAGGCAGACAGACAGACAGGCAGGCAGGCAGACAGACAGGTGTAACAGTGATTGGTACTTTCAGGGTCTCTGGAGTGAGGAGGCCCAGGTGGGACAGGAAGAGTCTCGCTGTCTGGAAGCTGTTGATTGGAGGAGGCGGCCTGCAGATCGTCATGACAACCGAGCGTCTGCTGACCTGCGGCTGAGCCTCAACCAGCTGCTGCGTCTTCAACGCGGCCTGCAGACGCTGCAGCTGCTGATGCACCTGAACAAACCACAGACGGTTTCTAAAGATAGTTGCCCCGTCTCCACTGATACTGCCACTGTCATCCTGTAATCTTATAGCTTCAAATAACGATCAGAAAAATGAACACTTGAACAAAACATCAGGGGGATCAGAACTACCTAAAATGACAGAAACATCTTTGGCAGGGTGTAATGCTATCTGTGTACCGGAGTGCACACATGCACGTGCGCACACACTCACGGTTGACATTGTTTTGAGGTGTAAGCAGCCTAAAACCTGAAGGCATGAAACAAACCATTTAGTTTACTTACCAAAATGGAAACTCTGAAATTCATTACAGTTTCAGCGTTTCCATTTTGGTAAGTTAACTAAATGGTAAATATTATCACAATGCAAATGATGGGGCTACATTATCACATTTAGTCTAATGAAAGAAGGACAGTAAGTCTCCATCTCTCAGTGTGTCTTGTAGGTCAACAGATAATCCACACCAACCTACATGAGTCACATAGGCCTAAATAACATTCCTGACAATATTATAGCGTGTAGCGCATATTATTTTTCATCACTTGGTAAAACAAAGTGGTGGAACGTTGTTCTGGGGCGCTCTGGCAGCACTACACACCTGATCTATGGGAAACATTTATGCAATGTACACTTTAATTTTTTAGTTTGGTCCATGTCCCCTCTGCTGTGGACCTCCAGGTGAGACAGACACGTAAAGACATAAAACATCTGGACCCTAACCCTGACCCTAAGGATCTGGGTCTTTTGGTTCTGGTTCTGTACCTTGTCCGTGACGATGTCGTCCAGGAGTGGAATACTTAGATCTGCTTTTACTAAAGAAACTCTGTCCATGTTGTCAGGAAACAGCTGATGTTTGACACCACATCGTATCCTAGAATCCTCCTGGGCGACTCCACGCTGCTCTGGGATCAGAGTTTGCTGCAGTGGATCAACAGGCAGATAAAACACTGATCTGTGTCATGATCGATAGTTATCATTGTGTGTAGTGACGATTTGTCCTCAATCAAAACAAATTAATAACTCAGAACCAAAGAGCCACCGAGGCACCGAAGGAGTGAATCTTACACAGGTCAGACCCTAACCCAAAAGATGGCGTTTTCTGAGGTTTATTTTCCAGGTTTTTGGATAACAATGGCGTCTCTTGGCTCTGGTAAAAAACCATCAGCCCTACCCATGTCTACCTGATCACCTAAATATATAGACTTCACCTGGTGGCTGCTTGGTTCCTTCAAAACAAAAGCCCTAACAGATACTTAAAGTAACCGTACAGGTACAGTATGTAGCAAACAAAACAGAAACAAGATAAATAAGTAAATCATATTTATTTGGGTATCTCCACCATAGTGTATGATACTGTGTGTTTACCTGTGTGGCTGTCCTTCCGTCTCGGGGCTGCAGCTGGAGCTGTAGCGTCCAGCTGTGGCGTCCTGACGCTCCTCGGATCAGCGCAGTGAGCGACGGACACTTTGCTGCACACACATCAAATATAAAACTAAAGTTTAGGATATCTATCTTTAGATTGATCGATTAGTCTAAGTTAAACTACGCACAAATTAAACTAAGTCAATCAACAGAAAATGTATCAAAAACTACATCAAGAAACAAAAAGCACAAAGAGGAAGTTAGTGTCGTTAAATGCTGTATGACAGGTGAAAGGTGATCAGGTTCAGGACTGACCCACTTCTCCCGGTTCAGGCCCCAGTTCTCTCGGTCCCGCTTCTCCCACTTCTCCCGGTTCTCGGGGTTTTCCCGGTTCTCCTGGCCCCGGTGGTCGTTCCAGCATGGCGAGGATCACCGAGCTGCCCACCACAAAATATCTGAACTTCTTCACACTGGCATCACTCAGAGTGGAGCAGCCAATCAGAGCGTCCTCATCCAGCTGGTCGCCAAGCAACGGAAAGGCCCCCGAAACCTGCATCACACTGAGAAAAACACACATCAGAGAAAACATCTGTGTGGCTCCGCCCCCCCATTGGCTATATAAACATCTGTGTGACTCCGCCCCCCCTTGGCTATAAAAACATCTGTGTGGCTCCGCCCCCCCTTGGCTATAAAAACATCTGTGTGGCTCCGCCCCCCC